>NC_091742.1:83630926-83708426 GCF_043380555.1 Nothobranchius furzeri
ACCATGGAAGAAATGGTCCAGAGAGTGATGAAAGCATCAAAGACGATCATCAACGGCAGTAACCTTATCAACACTCTACCCTCAAGGAGGCTAACCAGGTGTATTATAACCAAGACAAACAGTTTTTTCCAAAAGCCATTACCATTTTAAACTCATAGCTAGACCTCCCAATAGAGTCTTCATCCACACATGTGCAATATTCAACATCTAAGGTCGAAGACAAAACAGTGGAAAGCAAAATATATGTCCATTGTACAACATCACCATTACCATGTCAGAGTAGCACGTATCAGACAACACAATCATTTAGTCCTTCCCTTGCACATTTATAGCACCTCTAAACTGCATACTCACTGAGTTGTATAATGATGAAGGCATTCTGTCACTGAACCATGGATCGCCGCCATTGCATGGATGTCTAAAACTGATTGATTGATCCAAAATCAAGAAAATGGCCACCATAACTAGCTAACTTTAGAAGGCTAAATAAAACAACGTCTAAAACGCTGAGTCATTCTCAACCCATGAGTGAATATTTAGAGATGATGCATCAATGTTTTCAGAAACGTCAGTAATTGTTCCTAAACTTAAAATGATATTGGTTTTTTAACGTGTAAGAAACTGCCGATATACAGGTCCTTCTAAAAACAATTAGCATATTGTGATAAAGTTCATTATTTTCTGTAATGTACTGATAAACATTAGACTTTCATATATATTAGATTCGTTACACACAACTGAAGTAGTTCAAGCCGTTTATTGCTTCTAATATTGATGATTTTGGCGTACAGCTCATGAAAACCCAAAATTCCTATCTCAAACAATTAGCATATCATGAAAAGGTTCTCTAAACGAGCTATTAACCTAATTATCTGAATCAACTAATTAACTCTAGGCGCAAGACCCAACACTCTGGATGACCCCAACGCTGCTATCGAAGCATCCTGGGCCTCCATAACACCTCAGCAGTGCCACAGGCTGATTGCCTCCATGCCACGCCACATTGAAGCAGTCATTTCTGCCAAAGGTTTCCCGACCAAGTATTGAGTGCATAACTGAACATAATTATTTGAAGGTTGGCATTTTGTATTCAAAACACTCTTATTGATCTGAAGAAATGTGCAAAATTTTTTAGATAGGAATTTTGGGTTTTCATGAGCTGTATGTCAACATCATCAATATTAGAAACAATAAAAGGCTTTAACTACTTCAGTTGTGTGTTAATGAATCTAAAATGAAAGTCTAATGTTTATCAGTACATTACAGACAATAATGAACTTCATCACAATATGCTAATTGTTTGAGAAGGGCCTGTATATTTATTCAAGGAATTTTGAGTTTTTTATTTTAGCTAAAGCATTCCAAACTTTTACATCAGTCATGGGTCTTTATAAGATGCCTTTTTGTCCAGACATCTGATTTTGCCCAAAAGAGGGTTTCTGTAGTTTATCATTTTCAGCCAAAGTCCAAATCAGCTCTAGAATCAGTTTGGCATCCATAGTTGTGTTAGTTTAGTAGATAAAGCCACCAAAGGTGCTTCAGATGTGCCTGGAAGACTGTGAAACCACCACCATTATGTCCCTTCCTGCTTTTGTTAAATGCACGGAGCATTTCAACTGAATGAAAGGGAGTCAGAAAGAGCAGGTGGGGGTCAGTGGAGGAGGTAGGGGTATTGGGGCCAGATAGAAGAGGAGACAGGGAGATCATTTGTTTTGAGCATTTTGTCTTCCAAAGAAGAAACTGGCAGCTGTTGTGTGTATTTAGGTGGTGGGGGTAGGTATGTTTTTAGGGGGGTTGGTGGGAGAAAAAAGATCAGGATGTTGGAGTTAGGCAAAGGTGAGAACATCTGAAGGAGACAGGAGTGTGTGTTTAAGATCTTCAGAGATCACCTGTTTTATCAGAGAAATAAAATAGACTCAACATGCCAGCAAACAAGGAGTGGATTTCACACGTCGGAAGGATGTTTCTGCTCTCGCTATAGGCAGCCTGCTGGCAGCCGGTCTGCTCAATAAAGCGTCCCATATGCACTTGTTTCAGCTGCTAAAACAGTACTTTTGCAGAATAATCTCCACGTGGGATAGACTCCCAGCACTGTGTGGGTGATGAAAACAAAGCTTTTTGTGGCTCTGATTAGGTACTTCTGTGTATCAGCTGTGTCAAGGTGTCTGTCTGCGCCTGTTGTCTCTGTGATTGCTGATTTTGTGTATCAAGTGATGCAATCACAAGGTCTCTGTGCAACAACACAGGAACTACCAATAGACGTGTGATCAAAACCAACGAGCAAGAAAGCAGCGCAGACCTCTTGTTTATTTAAATAAGCGTAGGTGCTACTGCAGGCAAATTGTCACGAGAAAACCACAACTACAAGCTTTTTTTTTAACATGAGTAAACTTTTGCAGCTGATGTGACAGTATACGGCAGAGAGTGATTTTCATTTGAAACTGGATCAAATGCTACACAAGTACAATTTAACTGTATGTAACATTTCCCACCAACTCAACATATCTTTTGACTCTTACGGAAAGGTTTCCTGCTTGTAGATAAAGTGTTAAAGCTACATTTAAGTGTTTAAACTCCCCAAGTCATTGCTTTCAAACTGTTTCATTATAAAACAATGCTGCCAAGGTGAATACGCATGGTGGCTGTATTACGCCGATTTGCCTGCATGGTGTATCTTAAGGGCTTAAACTTGAGCAACTTTACCATGGACAGTTTTGTGGTTTGGGTAGAAACACTAGTAGGAGGTCTCTGCTTTACGGCTATTAGCTGTTTAGTGTGCTGGCAGCTAATAAGGCTAGCAGTTAGCTTTTGCAGTTTGACAAAGTCAATAAAAAGCAGAAAAAGAAGAAGGCTATGACATCATGGACTGATGTGACCTAGCATTGCTGCTACTGGACCTGCAACTTTTTGTCCAACAGTGTGGATTTTTTACTTTGCGTCTTGTTTCATGTTAGCGTTAGCTCATTGTTAGCACCAGCTACAGCAGGCTGCGGGTTGTTTACACAACAGTTATAATTCTAACTCCAACCATTAGGAGGGAGATGTGGAAAACTTTAGTGCTGCATGTGATCATATCAAACTATAAATTCCAGATTTGATAAAAGATTTTGGGAAAATATCAAAAACTGCTGTTTTTCTGAAAACAGCTAGAGACAGCAATGACTATTCTCAACTCAACGTTTATTTACGCAGCACCTTACAGACATTAAATATGCCACCAAGTTGCTGTACAGAAATAAAAAAAACTAGTAAAAGCAAGCTTAAAAAAAGAAGATCATAAGTTAGTAAGAACAGAAAAGCTAACACACAGGGTTAGAAGCCATATCATAAAAGTAGGTCTTCAGTCTTGTTTTAAGGTAGAACCCCTGACCATCACAGCTCTTTCCACAGCTTGGTCCTGCCACCAAGAAGGGCCTACCCCTATGGCATTTTTGATGCCATATACCCCCTTATCTTTAAACGAGACCATGGGACAAAGAGCAGAAAATAGTTTTCCGAGCAGAGCGTCCAAGCCAGTAGATATGGCTGTAGAAAGACTGCCAAGTAAGGCGGAGCATACCCATTCAAAGTTTTAAAAAGTAATTAAATCATTTCAAATTACAGATAAACAGGTTGAGAAAAAATGACAGAAATTGTTTTGTCCATTTTAACTTTGATACACTATGAATGTTTTAACATAATCAAGCCGTTACAATGAGATTATCATGTAGAATTAGTGTCATTTGCATTTTGGCTCACATCCATCTTTTGCAAAAAATTTTACACAGCAGCAGCTAAATGCTCAACTCAACACTTCTAAATGGCACTCCACTAACTAATGGGTGACACGACAAACCATTATTTACAGAAAACTCTGATGCACATCCAAGAGAACGTCATCTTAGATTCTTTAAACCCAACTCTGGTGTTTTGAATTTTTCTAAATCAGTATGTGCCCATGTATTTGTTGGCTAGTGTGCACACGAGAGGACCTTTCCATGTTTTCACAAATGTGCACACGCAGCATTTTGCAGATGTTTCTGTAATTCTGTCAGCACTTAAGCGACTGTGTAATATGTTCATGTGTTTGCATAATGCATTTTACAGCAGAACGGCCCATTACATCTATTAGGCAGCATATGTCTGCATTTCCCCTTAAATAAAGTCTGTGAGTGTGCTTTCAGGTGTGTTTGAGGAACTCTAAATGCTAAATGAATGAGTCGTTCATGCTGGTGCATAAAATGTTAGTTTCCAGGACATTTAAAGGGATGCCCAAGAGTTTCTTTGTGAAACCCATACATAATTATCATCCAAACCAGTGGTTCCCAATCTCTTGGGAACAGTGATCCGCTAATTTAAAAGGTTTGATCCCAGCCATCATCCTTATCTCTATACCGTATTTTCCAGACTATAAGTCGCACTTTTTTGGGGGTTCCCACAATTGTGTCTGTGCTGAGCTTGCGACTATACAAAGATTATATTTGTAAAAATTATATTTAATAGTATAATAAGAACTCAGAGTTCAAAGTCAATGTCTTTTTCATCACCTTTGATTAGTTTTTGTGGGTATGAGTTGGGGTTGGGGGGGCTGGCTTGTCTTGGACACAAGCATGAGAAGCTTCATGGAAAAAAGTTGGAAACCACTGATCTAAACCAATAACAAAATCAGAAACCTCAGCGAACAGCCTCTGTTTTGAGAAATTGAGTTTTTGCAATCTTTGGGAGTAACAATCTGACTACAGATTAGCGACGACCAATTGCGTCTTAAACTCTCAAAGATTTCAAACTGCAATGGCAAATTTGGAAAACAAATTAGTTTCAAAAAATTGTTCATGCCATTTAAGAATATTCTAACGTAGTAGCTATACGATTATTGTGGATGTTAACAAAACAAAAACAAAAATAAATAGATGACGGTTTTGTCTAAAAACCTCCACCAATAACAAGCAACTACTGGTCCATCTGGTTGTCGGTCTCACCAATTTATCGCACTTCCCTGGGTCCTCTATTCATTACGCACTCACGTATTTAGCAACAGAACACCGGCGTGAGAGGTTCCCCACTCATTAATATCAGAGAAGGAGAAACAGCCAGCTGCTACCACTTCTACTTTAGGACAAACTACCAGAGTCCCAAAAAGAAAAACATTATTTGAATTCACGGACAACAAAAGACGTTTGGAGGTAGAAAATGGCCGCTGGTGTTTAGCACTATCTCGTTTCCTCCGGCAGGTTTCTGGTTCAGACAGAAGTGTCTCAGGGAAGATGCCCTATTGGAGGTGTGGGTGTTCTGTGACCGTGTTTGCGATCAAAACCCAGCTTGTTCTGTAGATTTTCTATAACAGCTTTAATGTAACATTATTTCCTAAACATTTACGTCATGAATTAGCATTAAATGGTTATCTATAACCAAAGAAGTATGAAAATAGCAATACACTGAAAATTGTGAAATAGTGGGTGTGTCCAAATCCACGGGAAGGATACTTATGAGTATGGGTCCTCGCCGGTAGCAAGGCTGGGTCCTTTAAGACCGCTAAAACCGGAAGTCAGCGGCTCTGAATTCGGACAGTCTAGCCTTCACCTCTACGGTGGCCCGTAGGTCCCGTCACAGCCGTGGCGGCAGCTACACGCAAAGGAAAAATGCTAAAGCTAGCGAAAATGGAGCAAGGAGCTACAACAGCTTCACGTCCATCAGCAGCGTTTGTTCACAACCGTTTTCAGGTAAAGTAACTTTGTTTATTCTAGAAGCTTTCAGGACTTACATGTTAACTTTAGATAGTTTCATGTATGTTTTAAGCTACAGAATGAACTTGTTAAACATACACATAACACATTACTACAGAGTATCATTAATATAAACCAAATGCATTATAAATGTTGAATGCAGTAGGATGGTTTCTAATGTAAATTCGACCGTAGAACTTATTTTGCATTAAATGGCGGTAAAATGCTTTAAAAAACAGGCTTTTTAATAAAATAGCATTGAAGTGTTTTCAGTGTGCATTTGTTTATTCAACTTATGCCTAATAATGATTAGATCTGTCTTAAAAATGTAAATTCTCTGTAGTTTTTATTGAACTATTCCCTGCTGCTTTTCTTTAAACTGAACAGAACCAATGTACTGCAGGTTATGTTTTGTTTTACATTTTTCTATAAAAAAACAAACAAACTCTTATTTAATCTATTACAGGTCAGCATGCACTGTGCTGCACATCTGCATCTGAGATGAAGTTGTGGGTCTGCAGGATGAGCGTGAGGAAGATGTGTGTGGAGGAGGTCAGTGGTGCTCTGTCCTGAAGGAGGTACCAGCAGACCATCACTACTGTTAACAGGCAAGTCATTCACAGAGACGTAACAGCCGTCGTCTGAGCCAGCCCAGCAGGCCCTGTAGATGGACGATGGAGTGGACAGTGAGAGGAAGCATCCCAAAGCTCTCTCTGCAGACCGTCCTGTATGATGTTCCTCTGACCAGAAACGTCCAGCCACGGGTCTGCTCCAGCCCTCCATCCACGTCTGGATCCTCCTGCAGCAGATCCAGCTGCACTGTTAAAGACTTCCTGCTCACTCAGTTTAAATAAATGATCCAGGAAGAGTCACTCAGGTTAATCCTGCTTTAACCGTACAAAACTGGTCCATACTTGCTTTGATCTGTAAATAAGTGTAACGTATTATAAATAATCTTGTCTCCTTACCATCTTTTCATTTTCTGTTCATGTAACATGTTCAAAAAACATCTGTAATAATAAAACTGGTGATAAAATCAATGACCAGAACGTTATGAGTATTTGTTTTAATAAATGTGCTCAAATATCAAACAGCTAAATAACATTAACATGATGACAGTAGAAGGCCTCTCTCTCCCAGGATGACCAACAGGTAAAGCCTCTCCTGACCCTGGACACCTAGCCTGGCAAGCCAGACTAAATAAATGTATTATTTAGTCTGGCCATGCTCCATTGACGGCTCTCGGTTGTGGGGCGGGTTCTACCGTTGTCTTTCAAATGATCTCTGCATTCCACTGGACAATGAATGTGACATACTCTTGTTTCACTCTGTTGCATCATCCCACCCACCAGGCATATAGAGTGGCCTGATTGGCCCACAAAGCGGATAAAGCTCTGTGATTTGTTCACTAAGCAGATAGAGCACTATGATTGGCCCACCATTATGGACCAATCACAGCTCTTTATGTGTTTGAAACCCCTCTAGAGAGCTGTGATTGGCCAGCCAGAGTCCTGGTAGGAGCTGCGAAGGTTCCAATGGAGCATGCCTAGACCAAACTTTGCAAAGCAAGAATTAGGTCTAGTTCACTAGTCTACTGGACACCTGCAGTCCTACAGAGAAAATCAGAGACCACAGGTGACAAAAAGGCAATAAACACATTTTTACCTTTATCCACATGAGAAGATAAAACTTTTATTCTTCACAGCTGACACGTTTTACTTCATTAAAACGAGTCAGCTGTGTAAATCCCTGAATGTAAAACTACTTTTCACAGAAGAACTTCTGTGGTTGTGTGTAAACAGCTTCACTCTTCACCTATAAGCTTAATAAAAACGCTTCTTTGCACCATTGTCTTTAAAACAAATGACAAGTTTAATTCGCTACACACACACACACACACACACACACACACACGGGAATAACTGGGACTCGCGATACAAACTCGTTCTGGCTGATTTCTGCCTAAAATGTAACTTAAAAAACAAATATACAAACGAAAAATGTTTATAAACTGAACCGCTTTAAGCTTTTTAGGTTTCTATGGCTAGTTTTTAACAAACTTACGTTTAAAACTTCGTAGCTCTCCTCATTTTCTCTGACGCGTTTGAGGACGTGAGAATGAGTATTCTTGGAATTCGGACAGTACTCGTCGCTGCGCTGTGACGTCACCGCACTCTTACAAGCATCTTTCCCGTGGATTCGGACACACCCTCTGTGTTATGTTTTCGAAGCAATATGGGTTTGACTAGCCGTTAGCTCATCAGTCCTGCAGGATGGCAGTCCACTTTGACCTCCGTCCATCTTCTACCTTCCAAACTAGCTCCATTTCTGAGATCATAAAATAAATCTGTTCAGCAGACAAAATAGCTTCACCCACACCACTTCACAATGCTCTCCTGCTATTACTAACCACTTACGGCACCTCACACACCAGTTACAAAATCAATACGTTTACCATACGTATGTGTGTGTGTTGGTTAGTAAAGGCCTGTCATCCCTCCCATTTTAGCTTTTAAACCAAAGCTCTTTATCATCATACCTCCTCCTTGTTTCTCACACACACATACACACACACACACACACACACACACACACACCTGAAACAAAGTGCAACGCACACCTTTGTCTGCAGCCAGCTGCACGGAGCTCCGTTTGAATTCAGAGCATGCATCCATGACGGCACAGATAAACTTAATGAAGGCTGGGTGAGTGTAAAGCGCCAACTACACTCCTGTTATTGGTACAGTGAGGAGCAGGGCCTCCTTTGGTATGCTGGACACACACACACACACACACACACACAGTACTGGGCCTTGTGTTCTGTTTCCTTTGGCAACGGAAGTTCAGTATTTAGGGGAGCTGGTAGACAAAACAAATATCCTCCATCACTCCTCTGTGTCCCATGATTCCCTCTTTCATCCCCCGCCCCAACATCATTCACTCCATCATCCACCTATCTTCTCTACCTAATTTCTGTCTCCATTTTATTTATTTATCTTCCTCGTATCTCACTCTCTCTCACACCCTGTTTTGCCCCCCCCCCCCCCCCCCCCTCTCCTCTACCCACGTGCCCGCTCTCGTCCCGGTTCACACACCAACACGGCTCAGTGCCTCCCTGAACACACACAATTCTCCATGCCTTATTGTTCGCCCTGACAGCTTTTGTAGTCAGGAGAAAAAGCAACTTCTCCCCTCCTCCTTTCTCCCTCCATCTCCCAAATTCAGACTCCCCCGTACTCTCCTCACCTCCCTGACTGCCTTCACACTTTTACTCCCCCTCACAACCAGCAACACACACACACACACACACACACATTCCACAAGCGTAAAGGTCAAAGGGTGCAGCTGCCTGAATAAAGAGAGGAGGGAGGAGGGAGAGATGGAGCAGGGAGGTGGGTGACTCATTTACTTTCTTGTCTTTCTGCACTGGGCAGAGCGAGTCGGGGCTTTAGGGCTGAGGTGGGGTGGTTGGAGGGATTAATCGGGGTGTTAGAAGCTGTTCAGAACTTGTTGTACCTCTTTCTTCTTGTGTTTGCTCCATTTGGCTGCAGCAGATGTCAACAGAAATGTTCGGTTACAGCTATTTACCAGACCGTCCCTGGCTGGGCTGGCTTTGTCCCGATGACAAGCAACATGCTGGATCTCCTGTTGGCAAACAGAGAAGACGATTTCTACTGCAACAGCCTAGGATCTGTTTTGAACTGTAACCTGTAATTTCTTCAGCAGTCAAGGCTAAATGACCTCATTAGGTCACTCACGTCAGGTCATGACCAAGGCATTCCGGGGAGATGCGTTTCTAACTGACATCAGTACCATCATCGCCATCGTGGATGTCTCTCTGAGGAATGTCAGTTTGAGGTGTACATCCAACAAGGATGGATAAGCTAACGGGTAGTGAACTCACCTGTTCAGGCTGGCTTTTGTGTGACTTCCTGCTGATTCTTTCTCAGTACCTTCTGTTCACGCTGCTGTTTCTGGATCCAGTGTTACCTTTTTCTTCATTTTTGTCCTCCCGCTAATTTAAAACAGGTGTAATGAAAAACTGTGTTACCTCACTTAAGGAGAAAGTTTGCCTATCTATATTTCCTTAGAGTAAATATATTTTAGCTAACTTTTTATTTTTACCTTTACTCATTTTAATATTGCTGGTTTTATTGAATACGATTGCTGTGTCTGAATAATTCAGCTTTGCTGTGTTCTAGAGAGGAGTGTGTGGGTCTTGGTGTTTGTGTTATGTAATGTAATGCTGACTTGATGCCATTTTTTCTTTTTTCTTTTTAGTGTATTTATCATGTTTGAGTGTACACTACTTCAGACCAAACTTCCCCTTGGGCCAGTAAAGCTGAGTTAAGTACTCCTTACATTTTCATGCAAATATGTGTACTTTCTACTACTTACTTTTTAAAAATAGCTTTGTTACTCTAACTCCATTGCTTGTCAGTCATTATAAAAGACAAATACAAAAAAAAGCACCATCCAGGTAGAGTGACTGGATAATTATAAACTTCTAATATCCTGGCTTCCTGTTGGTTACTACGCAATACATCACACACTACGTAGGACACAAACCACATCACAGCCCAGCCAGGACACTCATTCATTCATTCTTGACAGAACGAATGTTTATTGCATGTAGACAATCATACAAGGGTATTTGGTACCACGCTGCAACAATTCTTGTCCAGTTTTATAACCTGTAGCATTTACAGGCTATTCCAGCTGCTACTTTTATGTTCTAATAAAGATTATTCATAACATGCCTTTGATGTCTGACTTTTTGCACTATAACAATTCTTATGGCCAACTAGTCAATGAAACACGTATTGTTGCTCAGTCTCCACATTTGGTTCTTTCATGCATTTGTAAGTATCCAGGATATTTATACATGATCTAAGCCTCATAGGTTAATCTGATTGGTCATTTTCAGAATTTCCAACTGAATAGCAACAGTGCTGATTCTAGTATGTAGTTAAACTCTACAGTAGCATCATAATGTTAAGGTGACACGTACACCATGGTTGTTTTTAAAAAGTCCTGGTATCGTCAGTTCATCACATGAAGTTCATTCAATAAAGTCAGAGCATGTTCTGCTTTGGCTGAAAGCAGCTTAGTTTTTTCTTTTTTTTTTGCTTATTGTGCAGGCAGATAAGAATCTGATTAAACTTATTGAACCGCACTCCAACAGCAGTACATAAAAAAGATTGTTTACCTTACCTGAGGAGGTCTTTGGAAGAGGCCAAACACAAGGCCGTAACTCAGAGGGATGCCTCATAACCTAACAGCTAATTTAAACTTGGCACAGAAACAGAAAGAGAGACGACAAGGAAACAACAAAACCTTGAATAAAATCCTGCAAAAAGCTGCAGGACACTGAATCCAGGTGTGGACAGAAACAAGACCCACAACCCAAAAGGTTCAAAATCTAAAAATAATAATATGAAGGTGCAGTTGGTAGCAGGACTAGGTGTACACTTTCAGTTTTAACATGTGAAACGTAAGTTTTTTAAAGTTACATTTGAAGCAACAGGGAAAACATACATTTTTTTCAGTAAATGAATAAAAATGAAGGAATACATGTATTTCCTTACATCCTGGCTGCAGCCTGCACACCAGGGGCAGCTTTAGACCCGGCTACTTGGGCTCAAGCCCCGAATGTTTCATGAAAAGCCCCGGATCTAAATCGTGGAAGTAACATGCAGTACCAAAGTCCAACAGAGAGGGAGCAGCTGGCAGTAGTTTGTATACAGCCTGCCTGAGCCTCCACCACTGAAGAAGAAGCCCTTCAGCAGCCGGCTTCTTCTACACTCTCTGCCTGAAACGCATGAGTGAAGATGGACATAAGGACGTTTTTTAGACAAAAAGTACAACGACAGAACCCCAGCTTTGATGAGACTGGTGTTGACTCAGGTTTGTGAGTCTTATTTGAAAATATTTGTTGTGCTGCTGGTTTGCCTAAAGTTAGCTTACTATCAGGTAAAGTTCTTGGAGAAAGAAAGGGAATATTTATCATCTCACACTAAACACTAACAGGAACAATACTCTGCCCTGAATATGCTTCATATATAGCTTCAGATTAAAAATGATGTGGTACAAGACATATATGATGTTGACTAGTGCGTGTCATGTGTGTGTGTGTGAGCGAGCGCGCGCGCGTGTGTGTGTTAACGCTCCGGATCTTCTTCAGTCCTAAATCCACCCCTGCTGCACACAGGAACGGATCAGACTTTTCACGAGAAACACTATCATTTAATTTTTCTCCTAATGGTCTTACAGTAAAGAACAAGTTCCAAGGAACCTGTGTTCATTTTTTATTGTTAATTTTATGTGGATGTTTTTCAAAGTTGTGTCTTCAGCTCTCACTGTGTGTGTTTGACAGATCGACTCAAAAGTGTTTCCAAAAAAAAAAAATTGAAAACGGAGTTACTTTTTGACAAAGTAATCAGTAACTATAACTACTTACTTTTTTAAAGTAATGTTCCCAACACTGTTCATTCATTAAATTCACGGACATCATACGTGAAAATCCATGACACAAAACAAGTGGAATTAGAAAATAGCATTTTTAGCCCCGTTGACTTACCCCGGGTTTCCACGGGAGCCGTCAGCAGCACGTCTTGCTCGCGTAAGCTGCTGCTTGGCCCTTCCCACGAGACGCGAAGCAGCAGGGGAGCAGCCGTCACCGACAGAGCACGAAGTCACACGAGTGACTTCGTCAGTAAACACAACAACAAGCAGGAGAAAATTACAACATGGTTTGTGTTTTATGTTCTGTCCGTTTTATAATCGCCAATACGGACCTGAAAAACAAAGGAGACCGCTAGCTAGGTGATAACTTCTCACGGGGCCGCACAGTTAGTAATATTTTTTAAAAGTAAAGCAACCGGAAGGCAGTACGTTTTTTATTCTGAAAATCTCGGTAGCTTCTCTCCATTTCCGCGTCCGATTTCCTGTCTTTCCTTCCCCAAAAATGTCGAAATTGACCCGTTTCAGAGGTCGCGTGTAGAAAATAGAACCGGCGCGTAAAGGCCGCGACATGCTGCTCCTGAGACGCGGCCGACTCGCGCTGCTGACGGCTCCAGTGGAAAAGGTTCTGTTGACCACAGCGGTTCCTATCAGCAGCTATGACGTGCTGCTGCAGTAACGTGCTGCTGACGGCTCCCGTGGAAAGCCGGGGTTACACTCATTTTTTGGTTCTTACGGGGACCCGTGGTCCGGAAGTAGATGGGCGTGACTTAGGCTCCCTATTCATGCAGTATATATATATATATATATATATATATATATATATATATATATATATATATATATATATATATATATATGTTTTTAAATATTTTTTCCCCAGGTGCGCGACAACCTAAACTGATAGGGCTGCTGATTTTAGTTAGAGCTTGTAGCTCATTGGAGAACATTAAGAGTCTTCATGAAGGTTTTGAGAAAATTTTAAAACTCCAGTGAATATTGTTTGCTACTTGTTTCCAATATTTCCAGCCCAGTATGATAGTCCTGCTGGTTTTTAGCAGGTTGGAAAGTTAACAGCTGTCAGGGAGACTTGTTATTTCCTCTTCTAGTTTTGATCCTT
Source organism: Nothobranchius furzeri (assembly GCF_043380555.1). Taxonomy (NCBI): domain Eukaryota; kingdom Metazoa; phylum Chordata; class Actinopteri; order Cyprinodontiformes; family Nothobranchiidae; genus Nothobranchius; species Nothobranchius furzeri. The sequence goes on from NC_091742.1 coordinate 83,644,211, forward strand.
CAATTCATCATAGATTCATTCTTGTCCTGGCATCCCAATGTCCCAGTTAGGATGAGGAAAATAACACATTTAACATTCCTGGGTTAACCTGAACACATTGTTTTACACCGAAGCTGTAGTGACTCTTCACTTCACTGTGCAATACCTCAATGCAAGTACCTTTGTTAAACAGTTAAATTGGTTTAATGGTCAACGGTGCTAAGGACGTTGATATCCGGAAGGTGCAATTCAATTGTATTTTTATATTTATTTCTATTTTTATTATTATATAATATTTTCTGACGTTCTGTAACCTCTGTCGGTGTTGCGCTGCTTTTTTTGGAAACTGAATTTCCCGAAGGAATTCACCCGAGGGATTAATAAAGTTTTTTATTATTATTATTATTATTATTTGTTTATTTGTGAAATCATCTTTGCTTCATTTCAAGGCTCTTTTTTCCATTTGTGTTGTAGCTTTCTGCTGATCTTCTTGTTCGACTTTGTTCTGTTTTTAGCTGTTTAGACTCTCCGGACTTTTCCCTTAACGACATTTGAAAAAATGAACGTTATTTCTCAGCAGCAATCTGATCCATGTTGTATCATATAGGATCTCTTCAATAAGTCTCTTGCAGACATTTTGTTTTTATTCACTTAAAATCTTTGCAGCATTCCTACAGGGATGACGATGGCCCGCAGCCATTTAAAAACTGACACAGTAACTTGTGTAAAAGTCACCCGATGATTGATAACTTTAATATCGGAAACACAGTGGGATGTTCCTAAAGGTAGAAGAAGTTTGATTTAATATCCCGATTTAACGCTCGTCTCTGGGTGACAACAGCAGGAATCAGGGACGAGCCAGTCAGCCGTTAAAGGAGAGAGAGAGAGGGTTTCAGATTTTCAACTTCCAGCTGCTTCCTGCAACTAGGAGGCAGCTGGAGCTGGAGTGGTGTGAAATTCTTTTTGAGGGGCTGAAAAGTGACTTAGAGGATGCCGAAGCTCCCTGAAAGGGTGTGGTGCTAACCAGGAGGACTTTGGCATGATCACATTTAGACCTGACGGAGTGAAATTTAAATCAGATTTCCTTTGAACAGGATTCCCTTTGAACTCAGCCCGGGCACCGTTTAGAAAGAGGGTCTCATGACACTGATTGTAGAAATATGCGCAGGTGGTAATCCGCCTCCCTTCGGTTAGCCCCAAACTTTGAACTCGACATTAGAAACTTCCCGGGCTTTTCATGCAAACCCCTCGTTTTGTCATGCACGCGCTTCCTCGCGGCTGCGATGATGCATTAAACACTCGGAATAGGTGTGACGTGCACAAATCGCAGTGATGAAAGACGTTCTGTATCTTGCATGTTGCTCTCTGCTTTGCAAAAACAGGGCAGGTCTTTCATTGCTAATTAGTCTGGCTGCAGAGTACATTCCAGGGATGCTTGAACTGGAAAATGGGGAAAGATACTCGCAGATAATCCAGCAGGGAAAAGAAAAGTCCATCTTTCCTTCATCGGATGAAGGAAGCGGCTTCCTGGTGACGATCCGCATCACCGGGAATGCTCCAGTTTGTGGTGCTTCAGTGACTTTCAGGATACAAGAGTTCTTCCTCATTGTAGTCTTTTAAATGAAAACATAACAAAAAAGCAACCAAGCCTTAAAAAGATCAACACCGCTCATCCAAAAAGACCCCCCCCCCCCCCCCCCCCCCCCCACCTCACCATTACTTCATCGCAAATTGCAAAAGCAAATTGCGCGCTGTAGCTGTTAAGACTAATCCTGTAAGTCTGGCACCCGTACGCCCTAAAGCCGTTTTATTACTGGGCTTTTTTCCTTTTTCTGATCAGATTTGAGATTCTACACGGCAGAAATCTCTCTATTGCTTTCCTGGCTGTCGCTGATGAAGGTTTTGCCGCGATAACAACCACTGCGGATGATTACAGCTTCCACTTTTTTTGTCATTTAGGGAGGAATTATAAAGCTGCCACCTTGATGTTCATTTGTTCCTCTCATAAACTCAGACAAGGCTAAAATCACGGCGTTCCTTTTGTTTTTTTTCATTGTGTCTGTTTTGAGACTTTTGTTCTCATCTGGTTTCATCTGAAACAAAACTGAACACAGCTGTGGGGTTCACGGTGGATTTAAAGGCCTGTTCTATTAGCTGTTACGTGACAATAAGCTTCTGGTGATGCAAATGTTTATTTTTGTACATTAAATCTTTTTACCGAGCTCAATAAGTGGTGATTGTTTCATCAGAAGCTGACTGACAGTGCCTCTGGGCAATACGTCCCTTCATATGAAGCGTGTAGCGGCGGCGGTGTGTGTGAAGCCGTTAGACAAACTAGAAACACTCCTCACATCTCTGTGCAATAGTCGCGAAACACCGGGAAAGAAACCGACTTTCACATTTAACACCTTCCTTGTGCTTTCCGCCTCGCACAAACTCTTAAGTCCCTCCGGGCTCCGGTGTCTTGCTCAAGGACACTTCAGCAGAGGAAGACGAACAAAAGAACCCGCAATCCTTCAGCTACGGTTTCTCAAACCGCGAGACCACCCTGGTGCCACGAACACAGCTCCTTTTGTCAGACAGAGAGGCGGGCATTCTTTGACTTTAACAATGAACCTGAAATCCAAGTCCATAAACAGGGTTCCTGATAAACCAGCACATGAAACAGTGGAGGGGTGTTTTGGAAGCGAACTCCCATAATAACTAACTAGTGTCAACAGAGGGATTTGTTTATTTTCAGGGTTAGATAGGAACCTGTTTCAGAATGTGGTTTATTTAATGTCTACTTGGGTTTGTTATTTACCGTGTGTGTGTAACACATTTAGGTGTCATGCTGCGACTGTGTGTAAGAGTGCGTTAATGACACCTGAAGAAGAGCTTTCATGTCATTGTGCTAAATCACAAAAAGCAGCTGTATTATGTAAATTCACCAACCCTCTGTCATTTGCTCTGAAGTCTCACGACTGTGATGTTTTCTTGTTTCGTACCGATAAAAAAAACAGAAGGAAATCCTCATTTAGACACGAGGTGCTTGTAGAAAAACACATGTTATTATTACTGGAAATATGTCAAACTGCTTAATGTGATTTTGGAATATTTTTATGGCACTCCCATGTGAAATCCATGGGTGTCTAGGGTTTTCTTTATGTCGTGCATGAGTTCATTTTTGATTTTGGATAATATTCCTGTTAATGAGCAAATCACAAGTAATTACATTTGTCACATGTAAGTAATGGGTTTTGCACATTTTATTGTATGACCATTCAACTGTTAAAGCATGAGGATTTAGTTTCAGGATGAAAACATTTTGCACGTGAACAGGACATTGTTTAAAACACATTTGTGTTACATCATGAAACCCACTAGAGTTCTAATGTGAATCCCCTCAATTATGTTTTTTTGCACATGTGAAGGAACAAAAAAACCTGTGAAATCACATGTCACAATTAAAGGATTAATTATTTATCTTGTGAAAACTATCTTTTGTTTAGGATACAAGTAGTAAAAATAAACCACTGACTCGTGGATTTACCAGTTTTTTTCACAATTTTATGATATGCAACATATTCCCAATATTCCCAGTATGTGAAGCTTAGAAGATTACACAGGACGTTCATGGTTTTTATTACCACATGTGCAATTTCTATTTAATACATTGCAATCCTGTGGTTTGGAAAGACTTTCAGAGATCTATGTGAAACTCATTGGATTACCAACATGTTGTGCCAATGAAAAATGTGATTTTCCATGAAGCCCTCAGAGGTACAAGTGGAAATCTTGGACTACATATTTTTTAATATGAAATGCCTGTTTTGTCAATTTGAAAATGTTTAGAAACAGTTTCAGAATTCCTATGGAAAACATTTGGGATTAATATTTTCACATGTGAAATCTGATATACAACCCATATCATTACCAAAGTGTCACACTGGGTGCCATGTGAAACCCTTGGGATTAATTAGTAACATACAACTGAAAGTTTAGCTCATGTGAAGCCCCTGGTTTTGAAACATTTTCATGGTAACATGTGAAACCAAAAATAACTCAGGTGGAAATCACTTTTTGGACACGTGAAACATGCCTTTTTTACATAGGGAAAATGTGGTTTCAAGTTTTCGTGATAGGATTATAAGCGCGTGAAACCCTTAGTGCACGGGAAACTCAGGGTATATGCTTTTTTCCACATGTGAAACATGCTTTGGTTTCATGTTTTCACCTTATTTTAGGGCAATGAGGAAAACATGTGAAACTTGCTAAATTAAAAACTTTTCCATGGATTTCACGTGTTTTTCATTTACTCGACTATATGGTTCTTCGTGGTTGACTTTCTTCTTGTTTCCTGTTACTTCATCTAAAGATAAACTCAAAATCTCTTTTTCCAAGGCAAAGCTCCAACGTGCTCAGCTGGTGATTCATCCTAACATTGTGGAAATAATTAGCTGGCATTTTCCCTAATATGGATGACTGTTATAATGCAGCTAGTCAGAAAAGCTAATGATCCGACTGGTTATTTTGTTCTGATTTAATCCCTTCTTTGTGCATTGATGGAAAAACATGTTGCAACAAGACGAACAGAGCACAAGTAGAGGCTGGATTCACACTCTTTTCTTTTTTAAATACAACATTTTTTTCTCACAAGAGAAAAGTCCTTGATAGCGACTTTGCAGAAAAGGTATTCATTCAGTTAGCTAGAATCAACACTGATGCTAAAAAAGCTATGCAACTGTTAGCATTAGCTAATGATGCTGTTTACCCATCCAAAGAGCCGAAAGTCATTCTTGTCTGGATCTCTGCTAATGAAACGGGATTTCCTCTTGTATTTACTGAATGTTTATGTTTATGTTTATCTATTTAGCAGACGCTTTTGTCCAAAGCGACTTACAAGTGATAATCGGCATGCTGCCCTTGAGGCTAACAACAACAGTAACAACAACAACTTGGCATCAATCATGAGGAGGAGGGAACAAGGAGTGGACAGTAGAGAGGGGGGACGGGTGCAGGGAGGGTGCTAGTTAAGAAGATGCTCTCTGAAGAGCAGGGTCTTCAGGAGTTTCTTGAAAATTGAAAAGGAAGCCCCTGTTCTTGTAGTGCTTGGTAGGTCATTCCACATTTGTGGAACGATGCATGAGAAGAGCCTGGATTGTCCTGAGCGTTGTGTAGGCACTGCTAGCCGACGATCCTGTGATAACCGGAGCGGCCGGGCCGAGACGTTGCAAGAGGATTCAGGTAGATGGGAGCCGTACCATCTCGGACTTTGTATGCTAGTGTTAGCAATGGTCTGATCTTTCGTATGAATGTTGTATATGTATGTCTTTTATATTTGCCATTATTCCTCTTTGATGTTATACCACTGCAGTTGCGACAGCTTTTAATTTTGTTATTCTTTGCAGTGAAAATGACATTAAATATTTGATTTTAAAAAATTGTTTAGCTTTCTGTCTGTGTGTGATGTGAATTGCAGTTTTAGAACATCTTATCATGTTTCGCCTGTTTTACTTTAATTTTATGTGACATTGTTTGAATTATGCTGCTATCATTATTTGTGTGCAGCAGTTTGGTAAAACTTGTTAAATAAGCATAAATAAACATGAAACCAAAAGGTTGCTTTGCTATTAGCACTAGCATGACTGATTAAGCTAGCTAGTTATGCTAACTGCTGCTGTGGATCAACAGATAAATGATACTGGAGGTTTTATGCCTTGGATGACTTGTTTTGATGAGCTACATGAGTTCAAACTGAACCGACGTGTTTCACTGATTCTTCTGATGTCAGCAGGTGAAATAATAAAGCAACACAATCACACTTTTTAGACTGAGCTGCTTTCTTTGTACGCCTCCTTGCACACCAGAGAAATCCCAAGCTTGACAGGCCTGCCATGCCTAGTTACTGTAAATAATGATTGGACGATTCCTTCTCATGCAAGGGGTTTACCAAACTGTCAATATGATACCGTTACGTTTGACGAACCAGACGATCTTGTTTTATTAAATGTTTGCAAGAAAAAAATTATAAGATCACTTAAAAGCTCCGAGTGTTAGCTCCTCTTGATTGAACATAAGGATCCTTGTGTATTTTCTGTAGCTGTGGTGGGGGGTGGGGTCGTCATGGGAGCAGCTTGCGTGACAGAAGTGAAGTGAAACTTTGGCTTGTCTGCAGCAGCGATTCCACTCAGGAATATTAACAAGTTAATCATCTGAAATTAACGCCGTTATATCCTGCAGCCAAACAAATAATGTGCTACCTGCTCCCCCTCTCATCAACCCCCACCCCAACAGATCTGTTTTCCAACGGCCCCTCCTCCTCTCTCCCCGACTATCAGCTCAGCATTAGCAGCTGCGCCTGTCATCGGCCCTGTTATTAACCGTAACATTCTCTCACTCGGGGTAGAGAAAGTGAAAAATTTGGGGAGGTGAGTGAGGGAGAGAAGACAGGAGAGAGGAGTGAGAGTCAGGTGGTGAGGGAAGAGAAGAGAAAACAAGGGCAGGGAGGGGGCGATCTGGATGTGCTGCCAGCGTCTGCGCGGTAAAATCGTGGATTTTCAGATGATAATTCCTGATCTGCTGAGGTTTAATTACTCTCCCCCTGAGCTGCCTGTCCTCCTCCAGACTCGAAAGGCTCAAAGGACAATCAAACAGCTTGACCTTTTAACCCTTCATCTCTCCCCCAGTCCTGACATGACATTTAAGGTCTGTCAGGTGTGATCTGAACTCTGCGAGTCCTCCCTCCCCTGGGTGTGAAGGCACTAGACTGCATTAATCATGCTGACATTGTAATCACAGCGACGTTAGCCCGATTCTGTGTGCACATTCCTGCAAACGCTGCTCTGATTTCCAGCTTACCTCCCTTACTTCTGTATGACTCCTCTCATCCTTGATCTTCACTCATTCTCTCGTGTCTTAAATTCAAGGATTGTTTCAATGGTGAGTCAAGTGGGCCTTTACTCGAGTTTTTAAGTTTTACAAAATCTAATTTAAGGGATTATCTCTACTGATTTCATTTTAAACAGGTTCTTTTTTCCCTTCCTGTAGCCGCTGTGAGGAGGTTTGTGTGTTGCCGTGTGTGCGGCACACCTAGAGTCGTCGAGGATGGCGTGTGCGCACGTCTTTGCAACTTTTCGCCGCCTATCTGTGTGTGTTCATGCGGCTCGCGCACACGGCTATCATCCTCCGTGGCATTAATATTCATCCGTGCGAGCTCTGAGCAGAACAGATTAGCAGGAGTAATGATGAGCATGTAATGATAAGGGGACCGTGGCGGTCCCGATAGTCTGAACAGGCCTCCTTTAAACCCGACTGGAAAGAAGCAAGCAAACTCATTAATGCTTAACAGCCATTAGATGAGCATTAGTTCCCCTTTGAAGGGAATATTTCTGCTGGTTTCCATAAGCTGTTGAAGCTGTATTATCACCGCTAGCTTGCTATTAGTGCTAACATTTTGTTGTCAGCTTCTGCCTTCTTAATTGTATCCATCCATTAAACACATTGCAGCATCCAAATCACCACACACTTGCATTTGCCATGCAATAGAACTGGTTGGGGTTTTTTATGTTCTAATTATGTTACAGCAGATTTGCTCTACAACAGAAAGAGTATTTAGATACTCCTCCTGTTGGGTAGTTACCCTTGTGGCATGTCCAGCCAGTGTTGCCAACTGTTTTTGACTGAAAGTAGCTGAAGTTCCCCCCAAAAGTCACTAGATGTCGCCAGATGACGTCACGTGCTTATTTACATATTGATGACGTCATCACGCCACATTAGCGTTCGTTTTCCCTATGGCATCTAATATATATATATATATATATATATATATATATATATATATATATAAAATAGGACTAAAAGGGAGGAAAATAAATACTATGTTATATGTTAAAGTTATTAATTAGTATGATTAAAATGGCCCAAATTGCTTTGATATGTACAATAAATTCCAAAACTACCAATAAAGTGGCATTAAAACAGATATGGTGTGGTGATCCAAACAGTTCTGTTGTAGGATACAACTCAGACCTCCTGCTCTCCTCATTCTCACAGACATTTTCCTAAAAAGCTGTTTTTTTTACACCTCATAGTTTCTCAACTTCTCTGTTGTGTATTCTCTCCATCGTGATAATAACGGCGCTCCGAGCAAAAGGGAGCGGGTGTCTCATAGTATAACCATCCCTGTGTCACTGAAGGAAATTCAGATGAGCCACAGAGCTGCGTGTGTAAACGGGACGGTAGTTGAAACTCCCGATGACTTTATTTGCCAAATGCAGGAAAAACCAACGTGTCTGACGGCTGCAGAACCAGAGATGGCAGGTTGACGCCCGCGCCGTCTCTAGTAGAAGCGTGAGCCTGCAGCAATATGAAAGCAGCAGACGTAAATCGGCGGTCTCCAGCTCTGCAGCTTCAGCGAATCAGACCGGCCGAAAACGGTTTATGATTGGTCAGTCCTCGTGCACATGCGCAGATTATCGTTCTCTTTCCTTACTCCCGGAAGAACGGTTCAGAGTGCAAACGGTTTCTTTGTTGCTAATCTGTAGGGAATATCTACATGAAAGTTCTACAGAAAGTAGCAACGGGTCCTGAGAAATGTCGCTAAGTTTGTCGCTAGGCGCTTTTTGGAAAAAAAAGTCGTTGAGGGGGGTCAAAAAGTCGTTAGGAACAGTGACAAAGTCGCCGAGTTGGCAACACTGTGTCCAGCTAGGGAGCGTGAACAGGCACTGTTTGGAATGTAGTCAATAAGTTAGTCATGACAAATGGTGGATTTTAGCATCATAGTGATTGTATGGCCAACACTAAAAGGAAACAGTTATAGCTTGACATGTTGGTTTTAGTCAAATATTTGTAGCCTAGTGAACTAGACCAAATTCTTGCTTTGCAAAGCTAGGAACGCTCTCTATTGGAACCTCTGTGGCCCCTTGCAGCATTTTTGCTGGCCAATCACAGCTCTCTATAGGAGTTTCAAACCCACAATCACAGTGCCCTATTGGCTTTGTGAGCCAATCAGGTCCCTCTGTTCGTCTTTTGGCGGGATGGTGTGACGAAGTGGAACAAGATGGCGACAGCTCGTTTGCAACGGCTTTTACATCAATTTTGAACTATTACGACTTGGGCTTTTTTTAGAATCAGGAGCAGATAGATGTATTTAAGTCCTTTATTTAGAAAAAATGATGTATTGTCACCTTTTTCAACAACGTACTGCGTGGTTTACCAGTATACGTTGAGGTGAGTATGTCACGTTGTTCGTTGTACAGTAGCATGCGGAGATCGTTTGAAAGACAACGGTACAACCCGCCCCACAACGAGAACCGTCAATGGAGTGTTGCCAGACTAAATAATATATTTATTTAGTCTGGCTTGCCAGGCTAAAAGGTTTGTGGACCGTTAAACTCATCCCTGTTGTAAACGATGGCTAGTCATAGGTCATATCGTGTATGTTATAGTTTGCTGGTTGAGATTCCAAAGGGAAAATCTTCGCCAACCACATGATGTCATGATTTAAGCCTTTTTGTTTGAGGGTGACGTGTGCAGGTTTCTGAACTTTGCGACACAATCTAAGCATGAACCCCTATTTGTAAGGTTGGGGCTGGTGACTATCACTTTATTATCACTGCCTAACAGTGAATGTTTGCATTACTCTGGAAAATAAATAATTCAGCAATATAAATAAAACGATGCAGTGTCAGTTTTGTGTACGATGGCTGTTCGCCACACTGTCTCAGCTCTAAAATGGTATTAGATATCAGGAATCATCTGAGATAAACAAACCGCTGAGGCAGTTTTAATTAGAAACCAGTTCTCTGTCACAGGAAAAATAAGCTTTCCGCTTTTACAAGCTGCTTGTGATTAAAGTCTATAAGATTAGAGCTGGACTGTGTACACAAATGGCAGGAAAGAGGTGAAAATGAAAGAATTACTACAGAAGTGAGTGAGTGAGTGCAGGTGTTTGGTAGATAAGCAGCCTCAGTAGGTTGATGCAGGGGTAGGGGGTGGGGGTGCCTCAGTGTTTCCCAGCTTTCATTGTGCTTGGCCTCAGATGGAGTGACACGTTGTCATGGCAGAGGCAATGACAAGTGTCCTCCAGGATCAAAGACGGTGTGTGGGATTGCAAAAGATTGCATTTTTCTGCAGATGTGTGGTTGTGTTTGTGTAGTTGGGACCACCGAATGGGAGTGTGTGACAGCTAGTAATCTGCTCTCATGCTTCACAGATCAAAGGGCAAAGGCAGCCGGTCATTTTACCCTCAGCCACCATGGTGGCATGCCGAGCTCTGGAAGGACGCGAAAAACACACACAGATCTACATCCATGGTTAAACCCATGCCAGTCACGTACTTCAAGATTTATTAGCTTGTAAAAGTTCGTAATTAGCATGACTACAAACTAGAAATTGGCACGTCGCATAAATGACGTCACCACATAATCTCCTCCCCCCAAAGTATCTGCTACTTACTAGATGACCAGATTTATGGTGGTTCTTTCCTCCTGTGGGAAGTTTGCTGAACTTACAGCCCTTTTCCCCCAGTTTTCTCCGTGTCTGGTTCGATGACATCACTTTTGTGAAGCACATTTGTAGTCCTGGACTTATTTTCACACAAAACCTAAAATATCGTTTTCCCGTTTGAAAATAAGCGTGTTCTTAGTATCAAAATGTGTCTTAAAATTCACAGGCATCATGTGTGAAATCCATGGCACAAAACAAGCGGAATTAGAAAATAGCGTTTTTAGCTCCATTGACTTGCATTTGTTTTGTCGTTCTTCCGGGGACCCCTTGGTGCGGAAGTGACTTATGGGCCATTCCCATCTGTACCGGGTCGGCCCGGGCCGGGTAGCGTAGGTTGTTTACATATCTGGGTGGCCTGGTATTTTTCCGGGCCAACCAAGGCTCATTCTCAGCCCTCTTCTCGAGGTGGTCTGCTTCAGGCCGACCAGGGCCAACACACCCACTGCTGACAGCAAATTCACACCTTCCATTAGAGCAAGCCTCTGATTGGTGGGTAGAATCCGCCCACATGGGCTTAAGACAAGGATGTGTGGAATCAACCGGGCCAGGCTGGGGCCCACTGGGGCTACCCGGCCCGGGCCGACCTGGTACAGATGGGAATGGCCCATTAGGCTCCTTATATCTGCTATGTAGCACAGGGATTCCCTAATTATGGTGCGCTCACCCCTGGGGGTGCACGAGCTGCCGCTAGGGGGTGCGCGCCGTGAGGTGAAAAGTGTAATGGCTGCGGGAGCTTGGAGCAAGTCTGTCCCGTGTCACAGACGCAATCCAGTGAAACCGCAGCCAGTGGGTGCAGAAGAGCATGCTGCAGTGAGTGGTTTAAGAAATTTGGCTGAAATAGCACCTAACGAGAAGCCCTGACAAAAGCATGCTCTGCTCAGCCTTTCACGGAGCTGCGCCGCAGTGATTCAGACAGAGCGCCAACTCCTCTGCACCGTTCATTGGCGGCGCCAGGCAGTCGCTCAAGATTGGGCCAAGCAACGCCTAGCAACCCCAACTCTTGAACGCACCCACACCACCACCACCCCACACCCCGCGTGCGCTCCGTGCCGACATGCGCTGGCCTGGAGAGTAGCATGACCAGGCTCTGTTTCGCATTTAAGACAGTCTTGCGCTTCGTGTTTAAATCTTCCATAAGCTGCGTGGAGAAAACCAGAGCTGGCATCAAACCAGGAGGCCGTACATGTCCACTTTTCACTCTCTGTCCGGGGCGTCCGGGATGGTTCTTGTACTCATGATAATGTCCAGTTTTTCATCCAGAAGCAGGGATCAAATTATGGGGGAGCGTTGGTGCGCTCTAGGCAGCTGCGTTCTGCACACGGCACATTCTCAAAGTGGCGCAACCAAAAAACTATGATCGTGCCTGACGCACTCACTCATCTTGTGCTGCACTGCTTTCACCTCACTGACGCAGCATTGACACTGCGCTCCGCTTTGCAGAGAAGATCTCTTAGATGTGCTCATGGACGTCATTTTAACTTTAGAAGTGTGTGTGTGTGGGGGGGGGGGGGGTATCTCTACAGTATGCTCTAATGGGAAACAGGCTTCAACACAAACGGTTGTTTTCCGCTTGGTCCTAGAGCTCAACCAGTGTCAATTTAATATAGCGTAATATTGTTTTTGGATGGTAAAAGGTGCAGGGGTCAAAACTCGACTTTGAAAAAGTGTGCGGGGGGGGGGGGGGGGGGGGGGACACCCCCCCCCCCCCCCCCCCAAAAAAAAAATTACGTCCATGGATGTGCTCAAAAGTAACTGATGAGGTAAAAAAGTAAGAATACAGACAGCAATTTTTCTGGAAAGTTTAGAGGAGATGCAGGAAGATGAGAGACAAAGAAAGCAAAGTGTTTGAAAGTAAAATGTAGGTAGATTTATCGCCACTAAATCTTTTTATCTGTATAAAACAATAAGTTATACACATGTAATATTTATACATTTGATACAATTCAGATCACCTTCAAAACAACCAGGGCCGTTTCAAGGCATTTTGGGGGCCGAGGCTGAACAGAACACCCCCACCCCTATAACTGGACTCCACCACGAGCCTCTGTGTAATTCATACCCTCTCCAGGAGTATTAAGTATACATTGTTTGTAAAAACACCTCAGACATTACGGACATGTTCTAATATTGTCAGATGAAAAACAAAATTGTCGGACACGCTGTCTCATCTGCTTCTTTTCTAAACTCACAAAAATATGCCAGTCACAAAACCGACTGAAAGCCACTTTTAGTGAATTCTCAACGTTTCCATGGAGTCCGTGACAAACGTTCTTTCGACTAATCTCACAGCTGAAACAACGCATTCTTAATAATCTGAAGCTTTAACAACGCTGTAAAACATAAGGTATGATCATTTCTTATTAATATTACGTTGTTGCAGCACTGAAGCAGCGGAAGAATTAGATTTTGCAATAAATATGCAAAACATTTACATGTGAATTGTTTTAGAACCGTTTTGTTGGTAGAATCTGATATTAATTTTAGCTACAAGCTAGGGAAAAAATGGATCCCAATGTGGTTTGTGTGCATTGTCATGTAACAGTGATAATTTCCCTCTGGGAATAATAAAGTATCTTTGATTTGATTTAATTAAAATGTTCACCTTTTCTGTACTTCATTTTGTTGCCCTGGAATTTCATATTGTGCCATATTTAGGAAGTTTGGGATGTATTAAATATATATATATATATATACATATATATACATATATATACATATATATATATATATATATATATATATATATATATACATATATATATATATATGTAGCCCCATAGCTACGCACTGCTGTGGGGGCTGGGGGGGGGGGGGGGGGGGGTTCGACATAATCAGGACATAGAAGAGGGTGCACATAAGTTTGAGAACCACTGATCTAGAAGCAAGAAAACAAAATGGCCCAATGTTATGATTAACATGGAGTCATTGCTAAAATGTTAACCTGCTCTCTAAATTAACATGTTAGCTAACACTAGCTACATTAGCTGCTGTGTGTTGGGTCTCTCAGCTCCACAACTTTATTGTTTGTCAGTTTACAGCAAAGTCTTACACAGCGCCCCAACAAGCAACAATACCTAATTTAGTTTACATCTTTCGTGTAGCATTTTATCAATGGAAAACCTACCCAAGTTCCCCAATCCCGTAAGTGCTGTGCTAGGTCCTAACCCAGCTAAGGAGAAGCTTGGAAGCTATCCAAAGTTGCGTAAAAATGATAAGCAAATAGATATAAATTAAAAATTTGATAAGCATGTAAACATGTTACATTTATATGTTACTGTAAATAAGTTAAAAGGTGATGATGCTCATGTATAAAACGTGTGTACACACACACACACACGTTAGCTTGTGACCGGCAAGCATTAGCCTCGGTAGTAGACATGTCTCCTTTGTTGCATTTTCATATATTTTGAATATATTCCTTCACTGCATACTGTAACCCTTTCTCCTTGATCTGGAGGAATTGCTCCAAAAGATGTCGCTGACACACATCTGTCTACTTCTTTCCATCGTGAAATCTGCCGTGCTGGTAAGTATTTAACCACTTGCTTGTCAGACTTAGCAAAAGTAACTACGGGGGGCGGGGCTTGGCGAAAGGCTAATTGTCTTTCAACATGTCAATGTTTTCCTCAACACGTCAACTTTTTACTTAACATGTCAACTTTCATTCAACATGTCGCCTGTCCTTCAATGTATCAATTGTCTTTCAACATGAAAACTTTGTCTCAATATGCTAATTGTTTCTAAACATGTTAACTTTTCCTCAACATGTAAATTATCTCTCAAACTGTCAACTGCCCTTCAACGTTTTCCTCAACATCTCAAGATTTTTCTCAACAGCTTTCTGTCAACATGAACACTTTTTCACACGTCAGCTCTCTCTGAACATGTCAACTTTTTCCTCAACATGTCAACTGTTTTTAATGTGTCGACTTTACATCCACATGTAAACTGTCTCTCAACATGTTCACTTTCTGTCAACATGTAAACATTTCCACAACATGTCAACTGTTCTTCAATGTGTGAAATTTCCATCTACGTGTAAATTGTAAACATTTTCCACCACATCTCCAGTTTTTTCTTAGCAACTTTCTGTCAACATAAACAATTTTCTCTCTAAACATGTCAACTTTCCTTTAATCTGTCAACTTTCAACACGTCAACTGTGTCAACTTTCCATCCACATGTAAACTGTCTTTCAACATGTCAACTTTTCTTGAATTCTCAACTTTCCATCAACACGTCAACCGTCTTTCAGTGAGTCTATGTTTTTTTTAACATGTCTACTTTTTTCTTAACGTGTCAACTTTCTGTCAACATGTAAACTTTCCACGACTTTTTTTTCCTTAAAATGTTTACTTAACAAAAGTTTTTGCTTTCCTTTACTTAATTTAACTCTTTCTCTGCATGTTGACATTTCAACCATTTTTGTATTATATCAAGTTTACATTTGACTTTGTTCTTACATTTAAATAGTTTCTAACTAATTTGAATTTATTCTCAAAAATGGGAAGTAGACCAATATTTCTATTTAAGTTAGTTTTTCCCCTCCAAGTGTCCCTTAAAAACTTGGACAGGAAAAAGACAGAGGAAGGGACGAAATGAGATCAGCTTTGTCAGTAGGTTGCCTAGCAACCCCTGACACAAATTAAGCTTGATTTGATAACTTGTTGATGACTCCGGAGGGAGTGCTGATGCATATGTGTGTGTGAGATGGAAACGTTATTAGCAGAGGCCCTGAAGGAGCCACAACCCCCCCACCCCACCCCCACCCCCGCTGAGACCAATCAGAAGGAGCGATAAGGGGTGAAACCTGCTAGGTTACTGGGCCTCTGGATCTCACAGAACAAAAGACTTCACTACATAATGAATCACACAACAGAACCAAGAGAGTGGTGCTTAAACTTTTTGTTTGTTTTTTTATTCAATCTTTTCTTTTTTTTCCAAACCAGGAATGTACTAATTTTTCCTCTCTTTAGAGGCGTGTTGGAGGGGAAAGGGGGGGTAAAGAAAGGGAGGTAAGGGAGGGAGGGGGAGTTGCAGTGATGAGTAGGCAACAAGGAGAGAGGAAAAGGAGAGGACACACACACACAGAAATAAAAACCTTTCTCGTACAGATGTGTCCCGAATACAAAGTCTGACGGATGAGCGCCGCGGCGATCCACGGCCTCCGCTCGCTGGCTATTGGCACGAAGAAGCTCACGCACGTTTACGCACACACAGTTTTACCAACGTGGAGGTGAGGCAGCAGGGTTTTTTTTTTCTTTTTCACTTTCTCTCGCTCCTCTGTAGCACAGAAACTGCACTTTCTTCCTCTTTGAAAACATGACAAACATGGCTGGGTCTGAGGTTTTCTCTTTTTTTTTTTTTTTTTGGAAACACTTTTGAGTCGACCGGTCAAACACAAACAGTGAGAGCTAAAGACACAACTTTGAAAAACATCCACATGAAATTTAACATAAAAAAATTAAAAGTCCAAGAGATAGTTGACATTCTGCTGAGAGGAAAAATGAACCAGAAATGGGTCTTTTTTGCTTGACTTGATGCAAAGTTCATAAAAATGTTGCTTTTCTTTCCCCGTGGTCTTTTCTCAATTCTTTGCATTTTGGACTCCGGAGCCCCAAAGCATCGCAGAGAATAAAAGACACTTCATTAGGCTCGGAGGGTGTTCTTTTAAAATCCTCTGAGCATGTTTAAATAGACAGAAGATAACAGGATACATAAAAAAGAAAACACAAGTCGGCAGTTACAACAAAGCAAAAGAAAAAGAAGAATTTCAGGTGCTTTTACCCCCTTCTCTTGTTTTCAAAATCAATTTTTTAACACAGTCAAAATACAATCCGAACTTCCCCATGGTATAAAAACCATCATCGTGTGTTGAACAAAGTCATTTCAGACGAATGTGACACGTCAAGTATGAAAGATTATATGATACTGATACAAAACACAGCTGAGAAATGTCAAAAGGTTCAGATCTTAACACTGGCTTCACACAGGAAAACATGGCAATAACACTGGAGGCTCTGTGTGTGTGTGTGTGCGTGTGTGTGTGTGTGTGTGTGTTGGAAAAAAGTAAAAAAAAAAGCTCTCCGTAAGTTTACACAAAAGCCAAAAAACATGTCTGAGCAACACAAAACAGCTTTATTAGTATGCACAGGTGAACGTAAAGCACCTCTCGTGATGTAGCTCTATGAGGTTTAAGTGCAGGGCACTGGTGTGTGTGTGTGCGTGTGTGTGTGTGTGTGCGTGCGTGCGTGCGTGCGTGCGTGCGTGTGTGTGTGTGTGTGTGTGTGTGTGTGTGTGAGAAGGAGAAAACACAACACAATCACACCTTTTTTGTTTGAATAAATCCCTTCCATGTCCATCAGGTGAGCCACGGAAACAGAGTCATATGAAAGTTGTCGCTGTCGGGTGGGTGGGTGGGAGTGTTTGCAAGGCTGTGAGTCGCAGTCGGAACGTTGTGTGAGGTCGTGTGTTTCAGGTGGTGTGGGAGGCTGTGTGTCGATCGGAGACTCGCTGAGGAATTGGGAAGGGGGGTATCTCTTGGAATAAATGGGAACATGTGTGATGCTTTTCAACACAAGTTTTGGCAGAAAAGAGGAATAAATCTTCTCATGTTTAATGTAAAGAAGTCGTGTGTGTGTGCGTGTGTGTGTGTGTGTGTGTGTGTGTGTGTGTGTGTGTGTGTGTGTGTGTGTGTGTGTGTGTGTGTCGAGGTCTATCCTTTCCAAGGTTGGAGTCCGACAACTCCTGAAATCCGATTTCAGTCCAGCACCTCAGCGCTTTCTCCTCTTCACCAGCCACTCTTTCATGTGCTCTCTCTCTCTCCATCCTTCCATCCTCCGGATCCTTCATCTCTCGCTCCTCTTTTCCTGGTTGCTTCCCTCATCTCCCTCCCCCTCATTTTTTTCCATAAAGTTCCGCATTTAGATGCCCCTTTATTCCTCCTCCCGAAACAGCTCTCCATTTCTCTCTCCTTTGTTCTTGTTTTTCATGTAGTCCTCTCTTGCCTCCCCCCTTTCCCCCACCCAACATCACCCCCCCCACACACACACACCCACCCTAACCCCAGATTCTTTTCACTTCTGCATTTAAAAAAAAAAAAAAGAAAACTTTCATCGACGGTTCTACCTCAACACTTCCACGAATGAGGTCTAGACCTCAGAACTACAGCATAGTACAATGAGCTATAAAAATATACACAGAGTAGACTCGTGGGAGGAGGGGGGCGAGGGAGTGAATGACAGAAAAACAACTTCTGTTCATCAGAAAAGAATTAAAGAAGGGATTAAATTAATGTACAAATAAGGTCGCCGTTTGAAAATCAAGAGCAGGTAAAAATGTCTACTTGTTTAACAGAGCGGGTAAAAATAATAAAACAATAAAAAAACATCTAGAAATTATTTACTGGATATTCATATATATAATCTATAAGTGTTGATAGCCATAGAAAATCTCACTTCTTTTAATATTCGCTCACTATTTTGTGTTTTGGTATTTAAGACAAGTCTAAACACACACACACACACACACACACACACACATACACGCGCGCGCGCACACACACACACGCGCACGCAAGTTAACTTGTTGAAGCTCAGTAACTGCACACACACATCTAATGTGGAGCAGCAGCGCCATAATAATTATCCAACACACACACACACCCTTGCAATCACACATATTATTAAAATATACAAGAATCTGAGCATCACCGATTGGTCAGACCTCGTCAGGCCTGGGTGTGGTCATGTGTGCGTCGTTTGGGCGTCCCGCTCGGACGAGTCCGAAGCCCCCCCACTTTCTCTCAACTTAAACAAACACGAACAAACTAGGAGCCTATTGTTGAGTTACTAAGCAGGGGCTCGTCTCTGATTGACTGATAGAGGTCCGAGAGGGGTTGGGGGGTGGTGGGCAAGGCGGGTGTGGTCTCTGAGAATCATAGTTCATCGGTGCAGAGTGGGTTCATGGGTCCAGTCCTTCTTAGAGTTCAAGTCTTTTCATTTGGTTTTTCTTCTTTTCTGTCTTTTTTAAAACATCACGTGTCCCAGCGTCAGGTACACACTCCTAGAAAAATAGTGTGTGTTATGCATACACACCAACGTTAATGGGGGAGTTGACGATCTGGTGGGGCTCATTTAGCTCTGAGCTAACAAGACGGGGGCTTTCAGAGCCTCTGGCCCAATGGTGAGGGCCTTGTTAAGGAGGGTTATGTGCGGTAACGACATTACCCCTCACACACACTTAATGGCACAGTTGTGTTGAACGAGGTGGGGGGGGGGGGGGGGGGGTATTCAGCTAGGAATACAACTACAGCTGGGGTGAAAGAGGGCAGGTCCAAGGGGACAATACTGGTAGTATTGAGGCGTTCAGGGCTGAAACTGTCGTGAGAAGCTTTGCTGTGGCTTCACTGGAAGAAAGGGAAGCGGGGGTCGGTTGGTAGAGGGAGGTGTCTAGTCGTCCAGGTCTGAGGATGTCTCATACTTTGTAGTAAATGTTGGCCGGGCTTTGAGGCGGCATCTCCTGGACGATGTACACAGGGTGCCCGTAGTCGCCGCTCACCTTCTCATAGTGCGGGCAGTAGGCCGAGTCCGACGTCCGTAGGGGGATGATGATGTCGCTGGGCTCTGAGCCGTTGTTGTTGGAGCTGGTGATGCCGCCACCGCCTCCCCGCTTCGGGCTGGTGAGGGACGAGAGCGACAGCGGAGGGTGGTGGGTGTCTGAGTGCTTTGCATGCCGCCGCCGGTAGCACACAACGCAGATCACGGCGGTGACCAACAGAAGAAAGGCAGAGCCTCCCGCTGCCCCTGCGATGAGGGCAATGTTTGAAGGCTGGAGGGGGCCGTTCTCATCACCACCTTCACCACCAAAAGGCCCTCGGGCCTGGGTGGAGTTTCCACCTGCAAAGAGCACAGGAAAATATTACTCCAAGATCCTCAAAGCTGCTGAACATTTTACACCCGTTAATCCTCCAAAACAAACCAGAACAATAACACAGCCAGCTTTCACAACTTGTGTTTTCACAAGCTTTTAAAAAAGCATACCATTCCTTATGGCTCTGCACCACAACAACATGAGTAATGGTGATGGTTTAGCTCAATGAGCGGAGGCTGCCTCGGCTTAACCCAGTGGAATGCAGCAAGTATGCAGCAAATCTCACAGAAGCTTATTTGCGGTCTCTTTATTGACGTGATGAAGTGGACAGCAGTGCATATAAAACAGCGAGGAATGTCCGCAGTGATGGAGAGAGCGTCGAACACTGTATGCTTTTGTGGAAAGCCATGGCTGAGCCACAGTGTATGTCAAGGTAACAAACTGTATTTCCCCAACCCTAAAAACAGTATTTATTTAGTATTACAGCCAGCCACATGAAGAGAGCCTGCTGGGCCGGGCTCTGCCATTGGACCACACACTCTGCCGTCTCTTTTTGTATCCGTCTTTTTGTCCATCGGGCTGTTCGTCTGCTGCATGTCTGACTGAAACCCAAGATGTTCACAGCCTCCCAGTTCACAGCAGTCCCAGCAGGAGGTCTGGGGTCAGAGCTCAGCAGGTGAACGATGGTCTCGGGGTGTGCATGTGTTGGTGCATCTGTGCTTGTGCTTACAAAGTTGTCTGAAATGGTGACGGTTGACCGTGTAAACCAGAGTTGTGGACTGGTTAAGGCTGAGATAGAGTCCTGGATTGGTCTATCATTATTCGTGGCACACATCTCTTTCCGTCTGACTCCTGCGTCTCTTCTGTTTCCCCGACCCCCCGCCTCCCCTCCCTCCTTGCTCCGTGGTCCTCTCTATCTTTGGGTTATTGTAGCCATAATGACCTACCTTGCTCTGAGCTCAGTGCCTAGCAACAAAGACACACTCACACGCTAACAGCCTGGCGTACACACCCGTGTGAGCGGACACACACAAGCACACCTCACTCCTCCACGCTGCTCGACTCCCCGTTGAGCCCGACCGACTGGGAGCCAAACCCAAATGCCGGACGTCGATTATGCTCCCTGGTCCTCCTCCCGCTTTTTCCCTCCTTCCATTAACTTAACATCCCTCACTCTCCATCTCCATTATGACCGCCGCCTTTCACCGGCTCTCCTTATTATATCCTCTTCCTTTACCTCCTCCTCGCTCCCCCTGTTTTCCACTTCTCCCACCGTCTTCCTGCTTTTACCACCCCCAGTTTAGAGCCCAATACTTTACTTCCCCCTTGCTTCTATTAACCACTTTATATCCATAATGAATTTGCCTCAGAGACAAACATGCAACAGGCAGGAAATAAAAGTTCCTCCGCCAGCTGTCCTCTGCCTTCTGCTGTGGTTCTGCAGCCTAATTCACACTTCACATCAAAAACAATGGATCTGGGTTGCATTTTAACAATTCAGTACCAAATGGGTTGATGTCTCGGATGTACGTTGGTCTGGGCTATCACTATTTCACATTTCAGGCTTTAAATGTTTCTTAAAAGGAAAAAAAAACGTTTAAAATGAGTTTAGTTTTATACGACAAGATTGTCAAGTTAAAGCTCTTTTCTGCTGACTTCCTGTAGGATCACAGGGTTTATTCCTGTAGGTTGTATTAATAAACATCATTCTAAACAACAGTTGTTGTTTATGAACACTCTATACCATTAGTATTAAATGAGTTCAAGTTAAATCATAATGAAACTTAGACACAATGCAGTTTGTGTCCAACATTTTGTCAACAACGAGGTTTTATATTTACGGTTGAATGTGTTTGCAGCCCAAACACAATAAAGAATAGACTCCAACTTCAAAAGTGAAACAAACTAACGTTAATTTAGATGTTATGTCTTTTAAAAAATAGTTATCCCCATGGACTGCTGGTCAACCTCCCAGTAGAACACATTTTAGTCTCTTTATTTTATTGAACCATGTGTTAAAAACACTGGAAGAAAAATGACATTAAAATAACTTTTAAAATAAATTCTGAAAAAAACATCTTCTAATTGAAAACTTAGAAAGTTTAACTTTAATATTTATCTCACGAAAAAAAAATCCCATTACATTAAAATAAAACGTTTTGCCTTAAATTATTGAGAAAAATTATCTCATAGCATTTTTCTTGGTGTGTTCTTTCATCGACATACGAGAGCTAAATTGTACCTTTTGTTAAAACGACATTTAAAAACTGGAGTAAAAATTGGTGTTAAATTCAACTGGTTACATTTAATTAAACTTGTGTTAAACTCACGGACCTGGTAGGGATCAAAAGCCAACAATGTTTTTAAAAGGTGTTTCAAACACTCAGTGCGTTTACATGCAGCCAGTAACCCTTTTAAAACCCGAATATTCACAATAACCCGGTTCCGCAGGTCCTTGTAAACACCGCCAAAAACCCGGATATGCTCATAACCGGGTTTTTAAAAACCCGGTTGCTACACCCTTTTCTAACCCGAATGTTTGGTCGTGTGAACGCATACCGGGATATCCCCATCAAAGCGTGTGTTCTGCGCATGCTCTGTTCGCAAGGAATCTTGGTCTTTTGAGTAGCGAGACGTCTTGTATGCGCCAGAACACCGGAAGTAAACAACAAGTTGGGAGCAAAATGGCGAGTCGTGGCACAGCACCACACTTTTGGAGTGACGAAGAAACTAAAGCACAAAGAAACGCGGTCGCTATCTCTTCCGAACTGGGAAACATGTTGTTTTCACGGATACCGGAACAAGAAGAACCGGAAATGACGCATATTGCGTCTGGACGTAGTCCATACGTCCTGACGCTACCCCAACGTCCGCATTTACATCGGGTTATGCAAGTTAGAGGTAACTCTTTCTATTTGTGCTTGTAGACGGGTTATTCTGATCAACTCAGAAACCTGATCATAACCCGGATATTGGCTGCATGTAAACGTACTAACTGTTTATAAACTCAGTAGACTGAGAAAGCAGCTCTATACATGGTTCTGACCCACTTTAACTGTGTGTCCAGTGATTAAAAACACAAACCCGTGAGCTTTTGGGGCTCATGGTGCTCATTATTGAGTTTTTAGATATTTTTGTTTGTTTGGCACAACTGACCTAACTTTAATTGAAATTGGTGTCATATATTGCGTATTGTTTAAAGTTTAAGTATGCATGACAGTTGATATGAGATGTTGGTTAGCTACTGTTTTGTTATTTGATGGGGGGACGCCACATATATTGGTACTGGAAATTTTCAGGGTAGTAGGAGAGGTAGTCATCGGTATATTGGTTATCCAACATACCTAGTTGAAATTGCACCAATTACTCACAAGTAAGTGACAATATTACATAAATATCTAACCACCAGAGGAACCAGATGTAGCTAAAGTCTATGAAGTAGTGAAATAAAGCGTTAACGCCCATGCACGACTGAAGCTGTCCTACCAAAGCTAGTGTTTCTGTACTGTAGCTAGGCCCTTCCTGTTTTAACAGTCCTATTTGCATAATGAAAGCTAATGCTGCTCTGGTAGCTCTTCCTCACACCATGCAGATCACAATAATCAGAAGCTTCTTATTCTCTGATACGAAACTAATTTATGGATGTTCATTCTCGCTGGCCTGTAAAGAGGGAGTTAGCGGTGAGTGTATAATTGCCAGCGTGTTTTGATTTGGATGAGCGGAGGTTGCAGCAAATTCGGTGACAGGGAGTAAACTCTCAGGGTTTCTACTCGCTCAGCTCTCATTCGTCTGTTTGGATTTGTTTACATTGGAAATTAGAATAAAACGAAAATGAACGATTTGAGAAGATCTGAAACATTCGCACATACTAATGATCCTAAAACTCTTGTCAGGAGAATCCTTTTGGGTGTGCGGTTAAGTGTTAGTGCCCACCTGCTTGGGACTCAAAACGGTGTGAAATCTGTTGTTATGTGAGCGATTAAATCGTTCGCGTGGACACAAATGCATACTATCGTTGCTTATTTCACACTTAAATCCCTCACATATATACGATTTATGGACAAGTGAACCGAGGAGGTGTGAATGCATCTATTTACACATTTGTGATGGGGCCCAAATCTGACATCATGAAGAAGAAAAAGAGGAATGGAAGCAGCTGAGTGTGAATGGTGTTCTTTCTCCTCCACTGAGTGGCACCGAGGTGGAGCATGACCCCAGCTTCGCCTCATTTTCATCTTGTTGTTTTCCTCTTTGCTTTTCAATTATTCTTTTCTTTTGTGTCTCTGCTCCATCACTCCCTCATGCCTCTTCTCCTCGTCTCCCCTCATCTTTTCACATTTACTTCCATCATTGGCTTTCTACAGAATCCAAACTAATGACAATAATAACTCTCTGAAATGTCGCTGTCCTCTCTCTCTTTTCCTCCCTACTCTTTTCTTCTTGTCTTCCTCCCAAGGTAGCTATTAGCCATCCAATCCCCGCCCGCAGCACTTAGCTCAGAGGAGGAGAGGGATGGAGAGAATGGAGAAATATGGAATTAAACAGAGAGATCCGCAGATGTCACCGCTGCACATTCTCCATCTGTCGCCCCCTCCCTCCTCCCACCCCACTGCTTTTCTTTATATCCACCAGCCTTCTCTTGTCCCTCCCTCCATCGGATTTGTGGATGGATCTGATGGGGATTGTGTTCATGTGGTCTCCTGCTTACCTGGGTTTCTGAGGGTGGTGCGTCCCGCTGACGGGTCCTTCTTTGGAGGCAGTCCATACTGACCTTAGGAGCAGAAAAAACAGAGATAAGACGGTCCACAAACCCAATCTGTGACATTAGTAAGGACAGAACCCAGCCAGGAGCTGTAACAAACCCCTCTTTCCACCTCACGTTACCGAGGAGCACATATTGACGGGGCTTCGATGTGTCGCGCAGGAGCTCTTTTCCGTTTGTTGGAATGGGAAACTAAAGACAGTCCGCTTGTTTTTTTGGACTGAGTGACTTTTCATGAGGCCATAACGGCTTGTAATCAGTAGTCGCTAAATCAGGCCATCTGTCTGGCAAGCCCGGTGTGATGGTGATGGCAATAAAGTGCCTTTTTATGTCACACACGCACACACACACACACAGTATTTGGATGAGGGCCGCTTGTCAAAAGCTGTATTAGATGGTTCCGAAAATACGAATTTCTTTGGGCCATCTGGCTAACAGTGAGACTTTGAAATTCATGTAACTTCTTAAAAAGCAGCTAGGCTATTGTGAATGCTTATAGGCATGGTCTGAGTCATAGCGATGGTGGTGTGTGTGTGTGTTTATGAGGGGGGGGGGGGGGGGTCCATTATCAAGACTTGAATCATCCCAGTAGTCAGGTCACCTTCTCTCCAGTCCAGGTCCTACTCCAATCCTTAGTGTTCTAGTCTGAGTGCATGTCCAACTCACACAGGATCAGTCAAAGCTGAGTTTGAGTCAGGTCACTAGGTCCTACAGGCCAAGTTAAAGTCCAAGTCCTAAAAAGCATCTTCCTGTGCAAGTCCAACATCCAATTTTAACCACCACTTTTAGTGTTTTCACCTAGAAAGGTAAGTAAAATAGCTGTTGTCAGAGTTAGCGTGTAGCCAATGCTAATGTTAGCTTGTTAAGCTAGGTCAGATTACTGGATACGTTTAATACCCAAAACTCCCAAAACCAAAAGTGGAGGAGTTTAATGAGCAAATAGCAGGTTAGAGACTCCCGTGAACCAATGTTTAGAGAAACAGAATAGAAACTCGGTTTAAAATTTTTTTTTACACAAACATGAATTATTTAGGCTTTTAGAGTCATTTTTGTGAGAAAGTTTTTTTTTTTTTTTTTTTTTTTGCCAAACCAAGTGACATCATCTGAGGGAGTCCTGTTAGCTTAATCCAGTGAAAAATATAGATTATAATGCCGGCTCTGACGCAGAGGAAATTTTAAATGTTTACATTTATACTCATGATGGACCAAAACCATAAAGTTATGAGTTTGCTGCTCGCCCCAGAGAGCAGAGACAAACCAGAGGGAGAAACCATCGGCCAAAGCCGAGAGATTAAGGACGAGCAGTAGCGGGGGAGCAGCAGGTGTCTGGTGAGTTAACCATGTTAGCTTAAACTGGTGTGCTAACATCACAATATTGTACTGATTACTATTGTGCGCCAGACAATTAAAATAGTATCGGTCAGTTAATATAATATTAATACCAATGAGAGTCTGTCAACGTTCTCATACTCGCTAATATGCGTTCATCATCGTAGTTTAGCTTAGAGAGAGGGAGAGAGACGCCTGTCATCTGGTTCTGGAGCTCATGCGGGCTCCTGTGAGCTGGATTTGACCCAAACACGAGCGAGACAGTCGAGCTGGTATTTTTAAAAGCCGTGCATCCTCTCCTGGTGGTCCAGGCGGCGGTTCTGATCTGGTTCCAACCTGGAAACCAGCTGGCCCGCTCAGCCGCATGTCTCTTCTGGTGATCGGTTCTGACCTGGTTCTGACGGTGATCGGAGCTCCAGAAAACCGAATTTAATTTTTTAAACCCCGCCTCGGGTCTCTGGAGCCCATCGCGGACCTCCCTGACCCGGTACCGACCGATGCGGGCTACAGAAGTCCGTCTTTTCAGCTGCACAAAACTCCCTCCGGCACAGAGATAGATGCGTTGTTTCTCTGATCTGGAAACCCGGGGGCTCGATGTCCAGACAGGCTGGAGTTGGGACAGCCTTCACACACTCTAGTTTATCAACATGAACACAGTCCAACACTAAACACACACACTGACTCGATCACATGACCTCTCTACCCTAAAACCAGCCACTCTCCACACTGAACTGAGGCAGCGCCGAGCTTCTAACTCCCTTTGGTTACGTCAGAGGTTCACATTTAGAGAAAAGCTTTGCTGAGAAAGGCCATGTTCAACTAGAAAAACTGCTGTTATGTATTTTAAAACCAAATAACCACAATAAGCTTTTTAAAAAGTATTTTTTGGACAGCATTTTATATGAATTAGAGAAAAAAATTCAACCTGCAATTTGCTCTTTAAGTATCTCGGGATCTTGTTCATGAGTGAGGGAGAGCTGGAACATGAGATTTACAGGCAGATCATTACTGCGTCTGCAGTGATGCGGGCGTTGTAGAGGTCTGCCGTGGTGAAGAGAGAGCTGAGCCAGAAGGTGAAGCTCTCGATTTACCGGTCGATCTACGTTCCTACCCTCACCTGTGGTCACGAGTTTTGGGTAGTGATTAAGGTGGCTGGGTTCTTCCTTAGAGATAGGGTGAGAAGCTTGGTCATCCAGGAGGAGCTTGGAGTAGATCTGCTGCTCCTCCACATTGAGAGGAGCCAGTTGAGGTGGCTCGGGCATTTGAAATGTCTCCTGGACGCCTCCCTGGTGACATTTTCCGGGCACGTCCAACCAAGAGAAGGCCTAAAGGAAGACCCAAGACATACTGGAGGGACTATGTCTCTCAGCTGGCCAGGGAACGCCTTAGGATTCCCCAGAAGGGCTGGTCCGAGTAGCTGGAGAGAGGGAAGTCTGGTCCTCCCTGCTTAGGCTGCTGCCCCCACGACCTGACTCCGGATAAGCGGCAAAAAATGGATCCCAAAAGCCTTTGTAAGTATACGGGTGACATGTTGATTGTTTTGTTTTTAGAATATTTCGTTATTTTACCACGTGCTAATGTGTTAGCTTGGTGATAGCACGGGGGCATTGAGTGGTCCCAGTCTTGTCCTCTACGGTCGTCATTTTGTGCATCTAGAGTCTGTGTATCATTCATTCTTCTTGAGTCAAGTCAGTCCCTTAAATGGAACTCGAGTCTGGACTTGAGTTTGAGTCCTGATTCCAGTCTGAATCGTTTACTCCTTTCCTGCTTAGTCAAAGACTTTCATGTCCTATCATACCTGTAATCATATCGTTACAGTAATAATTTTCATTCCCCAGAAATCCCGTAAGGTGGATCACACCAGTTCTGAACCGTGCTGATACTTGAACCTCAACTTCATTCTAGTGGTGAAGCTCACCATGAACTTCTCTCCTGACTGGATATTAGCTACTTTAGCAGCAAACGCCAAGCAGGCAAAACAAATGAAGTAGTGATCCCATGTGTCAGATCAGGGTCCTGATGACTTGTCCCACCTTTCATTGTCGCTGATTTGTGACGAGGCACCGGCTCTGCGCAATGAGCTGGGAAAAAAAGCTGCTTTCATCATGGAATCTCTGACTTGGTTTCACTTTTACTCCATTTAACTTATTGTGAAAATATTTCGCTCTTTGTCTCTCATCCTTCTGCGGTTTTTGAGTCAGAACGCTGCACAGAGCTACCTCCACCATCACCGGCTTCATAAACACTGTTTATAATCAGCGTGTTCTCTGTAACATCACCAGCTGGTGTTTATGGATCCTGATTCTAACTTGATCACAGTGGTTTATCAAAAACTGATCAGAGATCAGTCAAAACAGCAACAGAGTGTCTCCCTACTCTGTGATCCTCTACTACCTTTTTATTTCCTTGACAGGGAAAAATATGCTTTAAAATTACCCAAGAAGCAGAAATGATCTGTTTCCCAAAGAGCACACTCATTTGCATTTTAGAGCCTCGATTTGCCCAGAAAATATTATACATCGTAATCTAATTCGTCACTGCTTGTTAAAATTAAACTGTGTGTTAATCTCACTTGTGTTCTGATGTTAGATCACAACGGTTTAAGTCATGTGCTTTAAAACTGTTTTATTGCATCAATTATCTTTCTTTATTTCCCATAAAATAGCTGCTTTTTATTTTATTTTATTTATTTACTTGTGTTCAGCTTAACAGAATGATGAATTTGGTAGAGTCTTGAAAATTTAAAGACTATTTTTATAGGAATATCTGACTAAAAGCCCATTTATTTTAGCTTTAATGAGCGCAAACAATTCAAGTGTTATTTTTTTTATCTCCCAGGTTATTTTATCGCTCCCTATCAAGGTATGATTCACTCCCTGCTTATGGATTTAAAGTTCAGCAAATCAGTGACCACACACACACACACACACACACACACACACACACACACACGCACTATATTCATGAAAAAACTGGTGCATTAGAATGTTTCTGCACAACTGTCAGCCTCTATGCACTGACATTTAGAAAAGTGTAAAGCTGTTTCCTTTTGACGGTAAGCCAAACAGAAGTCGGAGGGGTTGGGGAGGGGGCTGGATCAATGTGGTCAGCTACAGGGGGTGGGGGGTGCATGTATGTGGTGGGTCCCGGAAGATAGATAAAAAACAAAATGAGAATGGACAGGACAGGTCGATGAATGTGCTCGGGAGGATGAGGGTGTAAGTGTGCGTGTTCCTCGAAGCAGAGCTGAGATCGCACCAGAGATGGCCGCGAGGCGGCACGCAGCTTATTTAGACGACAAACAACACCGACGTGACCTTTCAGCCACGCAGCAGATAAGATGGATAGACGGGAGGAGAGGGAGAGGTGACCGGCGTGCAAAGTTAAAAAGAGAGTGAGTTTGATGAAGAAGAGAGAATAAAAAAAGGTGGGAAAAAATGTGCTTCTCTCTCTCTCTCTCTCTCTCTCTCTCTCTCTCTCTCTCTCTCTCTCTCTCTCTCTCTCTCTCTCTCTCTCTCTCTCTCTCTCTCTCTCTCTCTCTCTCTCTCTCTCTCTCTCTCTCTCTCTCTCTCTCTCTCTCTCTCTCTCTCTCTCTCTCTCTCTCTCTCTCTCTCTCTCTCTCTCTCTCTCTCTCTCTCTCTCTCTCTCTCTCTCTCTCTCTCTCTCTCTCTCTCTCTCTCTCTGTGTGTGTGGTATTCCTATTGTTTCAAGCTGACTGTGCTGATGTTACAGGCTGATTGAGCCATTACAGCACCACTTTCTCTCTCTTTCGCTTAGAACCTCCAACACCAGGCCGATAACGTGGCATGGATCAAAGAAACAGAAACAGACCTGTGTGTGTGTGTGTGTGTGTGTGTGTGTGTGTGTGTGTGTGTGTGTGCGCGCGCGCTAACAGTCATGTGAAGGACAGGTGCCCATTATGTGCAGAAACGTGCAGGTCAGTGAAAACGCTTAAATTGGCCATTTTGTTTTCGCTGCTTTCTTGAAAAACCAGCATGTGAGGGTCATTACCTGTGAATATTTTCCAAACAAATTAGAGGTGTGCACGGCTACGAGTCATTAAAAATCACTGACTGTGGGCTTTAACACCAACTGGAGTCATTTTGTTCTGCTTTCACTGGCAGGTCTGCAAAGAGGGGATAGGTGTGTGCTCATGGACACCTCAGAGTCTGTGTTGCATGTTCACGTCCTCACCTTTGTGTCTGATGCACGTGCGTGTGTGTGTGTGACGTGTGTGTGTGTGTGTGTGTGTGAGACGTGTGTGTGTGTGCGTGCATGGGTCCAGCATGAGTCAGTAGCAGTTAAAAGGCAGAGTGAGAAGGGAGTCAACAGGGCTCATTAGAGCTGACTGATCCCACACTTCTGCGCTGTTCGCGCCACTTAACGAGACCTAATATGCTCGGCGAGAACACACGTGCACGGTAAACTACGCGTGCGGCCGCGCTCGTGCGGCTTGTGTGTCGAAGACAGAGGAAGATTAGATAGATGGTTTGAAAGTGGAAGGGTTCTGCGAATGAAGGTGAGCTGCTCGGCTCCGCACAGACGTGAGACGTGACTTGAGACGATTGAGTGTTAGAGGCTTGGCTCAGATCTTCCCAAGTGGGTTTCTGCTGGGACGTTAAAAACGTGTGTATCAACGTGACGGTCTGATATTCCTGTCTGAAGGACTAAAGTCTGACACAAAATGCTACAGCTGTCTGCTTTTACTATTCGAGCCTCTGTCAGTGAGCCCCAGGGCAGCTGCGGCTACAATGTAGCTCATCATCAACAGTTTGTGAATGTGTGTGTGAATGGATGAATGATACACTGGAGTGCAAAGCGCTTTGGAGTCCTCTGACTCAGGAAGGCACTAAGTGCGGGTCATTTATAATTATTAGAAAAAATATATAATTGTAATGCAAAATTAACCGAAACATGAAGGTTTATAAAACTGCGTTTGTCTGCTCGGCTTAACTTGTAAAATTGAAGCAATTTTTTCAAGATGGCAGAAATCCACTTTGTTCTAGCTGTTAGCTCATCAATCTAACCAAAGCTAATCTATTTTTCCAAACTGAGGCCTTTCAAAGAACCATCTATTAAATTGTTTAATAAATGGTAAATTAACTAATATTTAATAATTTTAACAAACAAAAGGAATCAAAAAGACCTGAACAGCCACCTTAAGGAAAAAAGGCCAAGAAATGCTGCTCTAGAGGTGAAAAGAGATGAAAGGGAGGGTGCAAGGACCTACTTTGTCCCACTTTCAGAACCACCTTCATGCCTTTCGTAGCACACACTCCTCCTTTCATGCTGTCCAGACCTTGACGTGTCCCATCTGACGTAGCTGGAGAGACAAAATAAACAGAACATTGCACAATTTAATCACGAGATCCACACAAACAAAACCAGCATATTTTACCTAAAATCCCACCGGTCCCTCTCTTGTTCTCTCTCCATAACCGCAGCAAACACCGGATTTTGTTCATACGGTCGGCCCTTCCAGATAGTCGGCGAATGACATTTGCAGAGGAAGCGGTTTAAAACTCCACCAGAAGCTCCGAAATGTCAAACTGCAAGGCAGCAGCACTTTAATAAGTCCTCATTTAGCAGCCTGCTGGAATTCATTAACACCCCCTCTGTGCAGTATGGACTCACCCACTTCCAATCAACAGCAATTGCTGCCCGGGCTGGAGGAATACTAGGGGTGGGGTAGGGGTGGGGGGGTGAAGCAGAGACTGACTGATAGAAAAAATTGTAATCCAATCAAGAGCGTAGAAGAAATAAAATGGAGCCCCTGAGACACAAATCACTGAGTGATTTGAGGAAAAAACACTGGACTTGATTTATTAGAATAAGACTCTGATGGATGAGTGAACGCAGCAATTGGTAACACCCCATTACTGTCACTGCTTCGGCTTTTATTAGGAGAATTAAAAAGATATTTTTTTAGAAGGGGCTTACTGCTGTTTTTAAGCTGCAGAATGATCTTTTTATGCTGTAAAAAATGGAAGAATAGTTAAATGATAAAGAGGAAATGTCAGATTTCGGATTTAGATGTCAGACGTTTGGTGTGAGGCGGCTATGAAGCTTTTTAAGGGTCAAAAACTCATTTGTGAGGTTAAAATTAAGACACGTTTTGTTCTCCAGAAGGTCACGGTGGCTAATCAAGATGTCAGTTATTAAAAAGGAGGGTTCTTCCAGACAGAAATGTTGGAAAACACTTCCAGGGCCTTTTCTTTGTTATCTAATGATGACACATTTATCAGTTTATTGTATCTATCTTTACTTTCCAAGGAGCCAGACTGATTCTTTTTTAAAGTGGTCTTACTCAGACTAAAATGTCCACATATAGATGGATGGATTGATGGATTAATGCATGGAAGCATGGTTGGATGAGGGATGGATAGAGCCATGGATGGGCAGTTGGATGCATGGGTAAATGGATGGATGGATGGATGGATGGATGGATGCGTGGACGTATCGATGGATGATGGATGGAATCAATGGTGGATGGATGAATGGACAAATGGATGACAGATGAATAAATAGTGGATGAATGAATGAATGGATGGATGGATGGATGGATGGATGGATGAACACATGGTAGATTAATGGATGACAGGTGGATGGATGGATGGATGGATGGATGGATGACTGAATGGTGGATGGAAGAATGGTAGATGGATGGATGGATGGATGGATGGATGGGTGGATGGATGGATGGATGGGTGGATGGATGGATGGATGGATGGATGGATGGATGGATGGATGGATGGATGGATGGATGGATGGGTGGATGGATGGATGGATGGATGGATGGAAGAACGGTAGATGGAAGGATGGATGAATGAACACATGGTAGATTAATGGATGACAGGTGGATGGATGGACTGATGGATGGATGGATGGATGAATGAATGAATGAATGAATGAATGAATGAATGAATGAATGAATGGATGGATGGATGGATGAATGAACACATGGTAGATTAATGGATGACAGGTGGGTGGATGGATGGATGGATGGATGGATGGAAGAACGGTAGATGGGTGGATGGATGGATGGATGGATGGATGGATGAATGAACACATGGTAGATTAATGGATGACAGGTGGATGGATGGACTGATGGATGAATGAATGGTGGATGGATGGATGGATGGATGGATGGATGGATGGATGAATGAATGAATGAATGAATGAATGGGTGGATGGATGGATGGATGGATGGATGGATGAATGAACACATGGTAGATTAATGGATGACAGGTGGATGGATGGATGACTGAATGGTGGATGGAAGAACGGTAGATGGATGGATGGATGAATGAACACATGGTAGATTAATAGATGACAGGTGGATGGATGGACTGATGGATGAATGAATGATGGATGTCTTTCATATTTTCCTTTTAATTGCTTCATAATTATGTATATACAGTATCAAATCAGTTTTATTAGATTTTTCTAATTGAGTTCATTTGAGGAGACTGAGGACCACATTAGGCCCCGCCCCGTATGAAATCCTGCTGATGTAACAGAATAAAGACGTGATCTCGTCCCTGAAGTGTCCTCGCCAGTGTTGATAGTCTAAATGATGTAGGACTGTGCGTTGACATTCTCACCAACACTAAAGATCAGTGGGCAGCAGAGAGGAAGCAACATTCAGGATGGGAGGGGGGACAAGAAAGACAGAAATATGAGGACACGGAGATGGAGACGGGAGAAAGAGAGAGAAAAGTGAGAAGTGAAGAGAAGAGGGGTGCTTATATTGATAATCACACCTCCTGCAGCTGGTCTCAATCCCTCACAGAAATATTCATACGGCGTCTGGCTGTGGTTTCAATCAGCAGCCCAAACAGCAGCTTAGGAGGAATAACCCTCTCTAACTGTTTTTAAAGTCGGAGTTAAAGGAAGGACTGATGTGAAGCTGCAGTTAAAGTCCTGGAACTCCTTTTCCTCTCACCGCCACGCTGCGTCTTTATGTTCTCTGTTCTATATAAATAAGTCTGTCAGAAGCCCAAGCAGAGAGAGCGAGCAAGAGGGAGAAATGGCGAATGGAGGGAGAGAAAGGTGTGAAAAGAGGCAGCTCTACTTCTAACACCTCTCTTTCTGTGTCTCTCCATCTTTACAGGATGAAGAGTGTGAAAGCAAGAGAAGGAGAGAAGCAGGCGGAGGTCAAAGCAAACTGCAGTCTGGTGGGAAATAAGAAAAAAAATCACAATCCTGGGAAGACAGCTTAAATAAATACACGTCTGACAGAAGTTTGCACGTTTCTAATGTTATTCACTTTGTTTTGCAAAATAATTAAAAATTTGAGGGTTTTTTTTTCAGTTTTTTACTGTCGGAGACCTGAGAAATCTCTCTTTCACTCCGAGGACAGCTTCATTCATTCTAATGAAGTTCAAATGAATACAAGAACTAACAGAGAGCTGTTCTTTCATCAGCGCTGTCACTGGAAATTAGACATTTTTCAAGGAGCTTGTCCTGTTTTTGTTGTAACGACACGCTCTGAAGATTAATCAGAAAAATGTTTCTTTTAATCATCCAAAGATGTTAATTCCTGGTGTTTATTAGGTTCTTGTTGATGCATTTATTGTCCAGCAATGTGATTTATTTGTGAGCAACTACTAAAAAAAAGAGAAGACCCAGTCATTCAGTCATCATTCTAAAGACAGACTGCTTTTGCAGTCAGGATGGGACAAAGGAGAAACAAAAGTATACACTTATCTGGTGATTGATTATTATTCCTAGACACAAAATGGTGGGTGATTATGTTATCTTGCTTGTTTGCCCTATTTGGTGACATGATCCACTACATTTTCTGAACAGAACTTACTACAACTCATTAAACTAACACCAAATGAGTCTCCCCGCTTCTCCCTCCTACTGGTTGAAAGTGGAATTACAACTGCCGTAAACAAACTTGCAACAGGCCACTATAGCTAATGCTAACAACGAGCTAACGCTAGAACGAGCCAGCTGATACTAAATAGGACAAAATGTGAAAAGATCAACACAAAACATAATTAATTACAAGTGCAAAGCAACAAAGCTAGCTCACTATCAGTTTGGGATTTCGTAGCCTCAGTTAGCCACGCCGATGTTCACTCTGGTTTTAGCTTGTTGCTTCGCCATATTGCTCTCTTTCTTTTATTTCCAGGCTCCGCTAAGATGCCATCAAAAATGCAAACTTGTTCTTTTTCTTCTTCTGCATTTTTTTGACTGTCAGCGAACTGAAAAAGCTAACTGCTAGCCTTTATATTAGCTATCGGCAGAGTAAACAGCTACTAGCCATAAAGCAGGTATGAGCTCTTCATAGGGCACCTGTTTATCCAACAAAACTGCTAGTTGTGGTTTTTGGTCAGCAGAGGACTGCAGAGTACTGTCAAGTTGGTAAAGTGTTAACCTTCTGAATCACTGAAAACACTTTGAAAGCAATATCTTAAAGTGTTAAAACCTCTTTAGTGATGCTTTAACTATTTCAATCAACCCAAATTCAGGATGGTCACTATAGCTACTCAATCCTAGCAAACATAAATAGTTCTAACTTAGTCAATTTTAAAGATATTAAACTCAAATTTGGTATTCTAGTAGCTAACAATCATCCCCATCATGAATGCCAAGCTTAACTCGGTGAGCAACAGCTGTGCTTATTAACATTGGAAATCAACTTTGTATTAACTTCATCCATCTCTTAGCAGAAAATCTCATCACCACTTAATGGATTTTACTAAAATTCGTCATTAAATCTTTGAAAATCTATACAATTCTATATGTCTGCTCCAAGTAATAAACCTTAACGAGCACATCCATGATTCAAAGTCAGTCGATTTTACAAATATTGAGCAAAAATTTGGTAGCATATTGGAAAAAGAGTCACTCTGGATGTTGACGTTGCACATTGTGTATCTAATTATTATAATTTTCAATATTTTATTTTACCTTGATAATCTTGAATATGTGCATTCCTTTCAGGAGTGATGGACCATCAAATTGTACGTATTTCTCCCTATAGTTTGCTAAAATGTTAGAAAATCACATTTTTAAAAATATTTTTCAAATAAAGTTTAAGTAGGCTATGCTAGGCTGCACCTTTTCTGAAGATCTGAAATTAAACATTTCTGCAGGCTAGCTTGCAGGTGAGCCCAGCTGTCTACTAACAATTTAAGGATATGGGAGACCCTTTGAAAGACAGGATTGTTCATGTTTAGGGGAAAACAGATTGGGGATTGGATTCAAAGGTGCATGGAAAGTTCTTTAGAGAGGAAACCTGAAAGCAACAGGCAGCAACGGACCAAATCATCTCTAAACATCGAAACATCAAAGACTGATACGCCTCTGGTTTCAAGATGGTTGGTTTCTTTCTTCAAATATCTTGCACTAATTTTAAAAGAAAAATTTTTACATTTAACATGAGAAAACTTCTCAGATGAGACGCAAAGCGTCCTCAGGGATGTCCGGCTGTCTCATTTCAAACACTATTTCGAAATGTCCAATGAAAACTGAAACAAGAATCATTAGAGAAGCTTAAACCGAAGACGGGGTGAAAGCGAGAAACACCAGAAGAGCTGATTTCTGGGAGTAATAACCGCTGACACATGAAGGAGGACAACAAGGTGACGGGAGACGAGGGAGGTGAGGAAGAAGAGGGAGAAGAAAAGACGAGGTTGAGCAGGGAAGTGAGGCATGGAGCCTGATTGCCTGTGACAAGCTGTTGGTGATATGATGGGGACAGGAAGACCGTGTGAGTCCACGGAGAGGCGGGGACGGAGAAAAGTAAAAAAAAGAAAGTGAAGAGAAGAGTTTAAATGATAGAGAGCAGTGAAGTGAAAGACTTTAATGTGTCCATTATGGAGGAGTGGAGCAGTAATGGATGCAAAGAAGAGGGGGAGACAAAAGGGCCAAATTGGACGTGATTTTTGTAAACGCAAGCTTTTACTTCAAACATCCTGATCACAAATATCACTCAGGTAGTTCCTGCTAGAGCTGTGTCACGACAAATCCTCTTAAAGCCATCACAGGTGACACGACTCCTCGTTTTCACAGGAACAAAGCGAACACAAAGATCCCAGACGCTTTGCTGTTGGATCTGGAGTGAGCGCTCCTCCCGATCTGAGCACAAATGCTTCACATTCTCCTGCACTCGAGGGGAGTGTGTGTGTGTGTGTGTGTGTGTGGAGGGGGGGGGGGGGGTGTTAAAGATATCACCAAATCAAGGCAGGAATAATCACCGAACATCTGTGAAATCCTGATGAGAGACAGAGATGATGGAGCGGCTGCTTGGAGTCTTCCCCACCTTTAGTTGGGGAGGACAGGAAGAGAAACGATGAAGTGGGGAGGAGTGCGTGGAGAAATCTGGGATTAGATCAGAGGAGAAAGGAGGAAGAATACAGCGAAGAGGAGATAGGGAGGGAGGGGAGGGATGAGTAATTGAGACAATGATCAGCAGTGATGGGGGAGATGAGAGGCAGCGGAGGACGGAGGAGAGAAGGGCGTCGCTCTGCCACCCCCATTCCACAGGAAGACGGGAGGGAGAGGCGGAGAAAGTGGCAAAACTTTATTAATGAAATAATCCTGCAGTCAGAGTTGATCAGCGGCGTGGCGCCACAGCCGGGGTGCAGCTGGGCGTTTGTGTTGTTACTACCAAGGTCAGTTTAGGCCAAACTTCCTTCTCTCCTCCATGATCTCACTGACTTGTGTAGAAACAAGACTCACGTTTTTCCCTCCACTCACGGATGTAGGCTCCTGATCAGGATCGTCACTGACGCGTCGTTGCAGACGGACATATAAAGTTGTAATGTTTGAATTAAGACAAACATTTGGCGGGACTGGCTGTTTTTCTGCAAGGGTCCATTTGTGGCTGTGCAGATGTTGAGTGACAACCAGAGAAGAAAAGAATAAAAACATCCTCTCTGTGTGTATCTGCTGATGTTATCATTTCCACCACGTCCGTCTGGCTCAGAAATCATGACAAGGGCTCTTTTATTGCTTAATGTCACACGTTTGTGGCTGAAATGGGATTTTGCCGGGGGACATGTTCATACATGTTTTAGACAGCGTGACGTGCTGTTCAGAAAAAGTGAATATGACAGCAAAATTCTCTTTGGAAGTAAAAATTTCATTATTTTCCCAAAGGCAAATATGATTATTTTAAGTGTGTATCTCTTCCTGGTTCTGGTTAACCATCTAGACAAGCTCATTCTAGTCCCCGTTTCTGTCACGATCTGCCCCTGCCCGCCTGACTGTGTTCCTCTCCTGCCATGATTATCCTTATTGTTCTCACCTGTCCCTCGTTTACCTGCCCATGTTTCCCTAATTAGCCCTCTGTATTTATACCACCTGTTTTGCCCCTGTCTTTGTCAGATCATTGTTGTTGTTTGTTGGTGTTCCTGTTCCTCCCATCCTGCCATTAAACCATTTTTACTTTTACTGAAGCCTGCATTTTTACCTCCTGCTCAGCTCATCCACACATGGTCCGCCGTCTCCACCTCCTACACCGTGACAGAAGTCTTCGAGTCCCTGTCCAGTCTCGTTCCTGTCCAGTCAAGTCCTCGAGTCCCCGTCTCCTGTCAAGTCTTCGAGTCCCCGTCTCCTGTCAAGTCTTCCAGTTGCCGTCTCCTGTGTTGTGTAGCCTTGTGGGCGTCTGGTATCCGCCCTTAAGGGGGGGGGGGGGGGGGGGGGGGGGTACTGTCACGATCTGCCCCTGCCCGCCTGACTGTGTTCCTCTCTTGCCATGATTACCCTTATTGTTCTCACCTGTCCCTCGTTTGCCTGCCCATGTTTCCCTAATTACCCCTCTGTATTTATACCACCTGTTTGCCCCTGTCCTTTGTCAGTTCATTCTTGTTGTTTGTTGGTGTTCCTGTTCCTCCCATCCTGCCATTAAACCATTTTTACTTTTACTGAAGCCTGCATTTTTACCTCCTGCTCAGCTCATCCACACATGGTCCGCCGTCTCCACCTCCTACACCGTGACAGAAGTCTTCGAGTCCCTGTCCAGTCTCGTTCCTGTCCAGTCAAGTCCTCAAGTCCCCATCTCCTGTCAAGTCTTCGAGTCCCTGTCCAGTCTCGTTCCTGTCCAGTCTCGTTCCTGTCATGTCAAGTCTTCGAGTCCCCGCCCAGTCCCTGTCCAGTCTTGTTCCTGTCATGTCAAGTCTTCGAGTCCCCGTCTCCTGTCAAGTCTTCCAGTTGCCGTCTCCTGTGTTGTGTAGCCTTGTGGGCGTCTGGTATCCGCCCTTAAGGAGGGGGGGGGGGGGCGGGGGTTGGGGGTACTGTCACGATCTGCCCCTGCCCGCCTGACTGTGTTCCTCTCTTGCCATGATTACCCTTATTGTTCTCACCTGTCCCTCGTTTGCCTGCCCATGTTTCCCTAATTAGCCCTCTGTATTTAAACCACCTGTTTTGCCCCTGTCTTTGTCAGATCATTGTTGTTGTTTGTTGGTGTTCCTGTTCCTGTTCATCCTATCCTGTCATTAAACCATTTTTACTTTTACTGAAGCCTGCATTTTTACCTCCTGCTCAGCTCATCCACACATGGTCCGCCGTCTCAACCTCCTACACCGTGACAGTTTCTTACTGAAGCATGCATTAAACGCATCAGGAAAACTATATTAGTAAACTAAACAAACCCAAAATATATAAAGATTTTTTATTGAAAATGTTAATCATGATTACATTATCACCTTATTGTGGGTATTATTACTGTGAGAGAAGTAATTGGAACGACAGGAAGTACCAGCTTTCTTTTGAAAATTTCTTAAAAGTCTGTTGTCAGACAGATCCCTTTCATGGAAACAAAACTTGAGAGCAGCACTGTCTGACTTACCAGTGAGATAACGTACGTATGCACTTGTTCATAGCGGGATGCCAGTCATATCAGAAATGGAATGCGGTATGTGAGGGAATGTATCTTGTCAGAATTGGAATACTGTACTAAAATAAAGTGTAGCTTATAAGAATTGGAACACTGTATGCGAGTAAACTGTGTTTTGTCAGAAATGGATCACTATAAGAGGAAAATGTTGCTTGTCAGAAATTGAATACTGTTGCAGAGTAAGGTATAGCTTGTCAGAATTGGAACACTGCTGCAGTGGAAAGTGTTGCTTGTCAGAATTGGTACACTTCACGTGAGGAAAAGAGTTTGTCAAAAATGGAACACTATCAGAGGAAAATGTTGCTTGTCAGAAATAGAATATTGTAGCAGAGAAAAGTGTATCTTGTCAGAATTGGAACTCTGTATGTCAGCAAACTGTATTTTGTCAGAACTGGAACACTATTAGAGGAAAGTGTAGCTTGTCAGAATTGGAACACTACCAGAGAAACATACCATGAAGTTTGTGTGCTGTAAACACAGAAGGGTTAACGCCTGAAAGGCAAACCCAGGACTAACAATACCTAAAAGTAAGAATGATGCCCGAGAACGTGATTTGATTGTTTTTTAAATTTAAAAGACAGTGGCTTAATAGAGTTAATATTCTCCAAATGAATGAACAAAAACACAATAAAACGTCAGATTTAAAGTGAAGGCAGTGTGCTCCTTTCTACATCCACAGGAGAAATCAAACCCCTTATTGTGCCAAGTCTAATTTTAGATTTGCTTATTATAAAAGAAAATTGGATCCCATCCACATTGTTTTAAAATAGCAGTTAACACATTTACGTATTTATTGTTCTTTTGTAATCAGAGGACCTGAGCTGGAGCGCTTTACACAACAGCATAATTGCTGTTTGCATGGCCAAACTAGCTACTCAAATTCCACACAAGCTTTTGACCAAAGAGGTTTTTATTTTTTTTCTGATGGCAGCGAGATTAAAGGCAGCAAAAATGGACAGATTACACAACAAACAGAATAAATAAAGAGGCCAGAACTGCTGTGATGCATCGAGTTTCACGGACAGAGTGGTGGAGTGAAAGCTGTGTCATGGGTGTGTACGGTCAGCAAATGCAATAAAAATCTA
Source organism: Nothobranchius furzeri (assembly GCF_043380555.1). Lineage (NCBI taxonomy): Eukaryota > Metazoa > Chordata > Actinopteri > Cyprinodontiformes > Nothobranchiidae > Nothobranchius > Nothobranchius furzeri. The sequence goes on from NC_091742.1 coordinate 83,684,580, forward strand.
TTTTTCTTTTGTTGCTCGGGGCTCAATGTTGCATGCTGAGGCTAGTTTAAGCGTGTTTATGTTAATGTGCTGACAAGTGCTCCCATCTGTGCACATCAACATAAAACCGATACAGTCTTGTCTTTAAAACTGGCTCCAAGTGGTTAGCATTCGTACCACCAGTTCCTAAACAGTGAGACAGCTACATTCGCCACTGGGGTGGGCTGCGAAGCTAGCGCGTGCAGAAGGGTCTTGGGGTGGGATTTACTGATTCATTCCTTTTGAAGCGTGTAACCCTTCATCTCCAAAGGCTCTAAGAGCTCCATGTGTGTCATCTAGATGATGAAGAGCATAAAAACGGATCCCCTCTCCCTTGAAGCGGTGCTGAAGGATTCAGTCTCTCTCCCAGCTTCTCTATGTGTCCCCTTCTCCCACAATCCCCCCATGAGGAAAAAAAATGTCTGGATCTGGCCACTGAAGTTTCCTGTAACTAAAAACGTCTTCGTAAATCTCCTATGACACTTTTATAACCTGGCTATGACGCACTAACGAAGCTATCACAAGCCATTACCCCGCCACTGTGGCAGAGGCATTAAGTTGTGTACTGAAACAGAACAGGCATTATTTTAGCTATCCCCCTTTAAAACAACACACACGCTATTTTTATTTCCACTTGCATTCCACCTTCAAACACACCATTCCGTCCAGCATGGCGTAAAGTTTCTCAACTTGTTTTTCTGCAAACTTTTCTGTCCTGTTGTTGCAGACAAAGGGCCCACTGTTGAGTGTGTTGTGGTAACACTTGATCCAGGGATGGGACCGCCCACAAACAGGGACACGCACAAACAAAGGAGTCTGCATGATCGGCGCCTCTGTTTTGTGGTGACGCGATGGTATGCAAGTTGGTCTGGAAGCAGGAAAAGTGTGACGTGTTTATGGTTTTCAGATGAGTACTAGTAGAAATCTGAATTGCAGATTGGTTTACTAGCATCTAAGTAAACCAATATAGCATCTAATGTTTTTAGTTACTATGGTAACACATAGTTAAAAATATGGCCATTGCGGGACTTGTTGTAATTAGTTATATTTAGTTATTTTGTGCCACACTATACAATGTACATTATATGTGATTGGACAGTGTGTGTGTGTGTGTGTGCGCGTGCGTGCGTGCGTGTGTGTGTGTGTGTGTGTGTGTGTGTGTATGTGTGTATGTGTGTGTGTGTGTGTGTGTGTGTGTGTGTGTGTGTGTGTGTGTTTGGAATTGGAAAATGTGTGATGTGGGCTTTGATTTTACTACTGAGAAAATTTGAATTGCTAAAATATTGGTTTGGTAACACTCAAGCGCCCTAATATAATATTCAGACAAAAAATTAGTTACTATGGTTACAAATAGTAAAACTATGAAATGGCTCATTCGTCTGTCTCAGCGGAATACTCTAATTTTATTCAATATTTTGACACATAGCGGTACAAAAAATCCAAAGTATGGTTTATGATAAAGTATGATAAACGATACAAACCCTGCATAATTAGTCCCTCTGTTTTGTAGTGAAACGATGGTATGTGACTAGATTTTGAAAGCAGAAACAGTGTGATATGAGCACAGCTTTCAGATTGTCACTGATAAAAATTTGAATTGCAGAACTGCTGGCTCGGTAACACTCGAGCACCCTAATGTAGCAGCAAGAGATTTTATGGTCACAGCACAAAATATCCATTTCTAAGGGTGGTAATAAGGAGAAAAAAACTAATTAAGTGTAATTATGTATGACTAGAGTACTCGGCTTTTACCGTTTTACTGCTCCGTGGCCTAGTGGTAGAGTGTCCACACTGGGACAGGGTTCAAATCCTGGTCGGGTTGTTCCAAAGACATTAAAAATGGGACACAATGCCTTCCTGCTTGACACGCAGCATTAAGGGGTTGGATTGGGGGTTAAACCACCACATAGTTCCCAAGTGTGGCTGTGTCCGCAGCTCATTGCTCCCCCAGGGGATGAGTCAAATGCAGAGATCAAATTCCACACACTGGTATGACAACTAGTGGGATTTTAACTTTAAATATTGTGATATACAATCCACGATATACACGATAATCATGGTAATTACGGTATACTCGATAATCATGATATACACGATATTCACAATAATCATGATACGTACGATATCACGATACATACGACAGTCACGATGTATAGGATTTACACACCAAAGGAGTCTGTTTGCATGGCACCTGTATGTGAGCTGGATTTGAAGCAGAAAAGCAGGGCTTTGCTAGCCTGGCAAGCCAGACTAAATAAATGTATTATTTAGTCTGGCCACGCTCCATTGACGGCTCTCGGTTGTGGGGCGGGTTCTACCGTTGTCTTTCAAATGATCTCTGCATTCCACTGGACAGTGAATGTGACATACTCTTGTTTCACTCTGTTGCATCATCACACCCACCAGGCATATAGAGTGCCCTGATTGGCCACAAAGCGGATAAAGCTCTGTGATTTGTTCACTAAGCAGATAGAGCACTATGATTGGCCCACCATTATGGACCAATCACAGCTCTTTATGCGTTTGAAACCCCTCTAGAGAGTTGTGATTGGCTAGCCAGAGTCCTGGTAGGAGCTGCGGAGGTTCCAATGGAGCGTGCCTAGACCAAACTTTGCAAAGCAAGAATTTGGTCTGGTTCACCAGGCTAGGGCTTTGGCGTAAGTACTATAGAAGTTTGAACTGTAGAAATGTTACGTGATACACAGTATTTGTTATGCTCAGTTATGAGTTATTATAACGTGTCTTTGCTGCTTTCAAACCTCCTTGCGACCTTCTACACATGACCAGTGGCCAGCAGGGGAAGGAGCCAGGCCAAGTCAACGTTTTGAGCCAAGTCATGGTCACAGGCTAAACTTCACATGATCCGTCACATGCCCACCAAAGAAACAGACTCACACAAATTCACTGAAAAATTGCACGCAAGTCCCCAATTTTCACACATGCCCCCTGAGAGGAGACACCATTTCCTCGACCCGTGGGCATCAGCTCTAACATGAAACCGACACGCATGTACACATGCTCATACAACCCACAGGGGAGGGGGTAAATAAGCTCAGTGTCTTTGCTTGCATGCGGTTGATCTTTTCTTCTGTGCTCGATGACATTTTAATTCTCAGCAGTTATTCTCTTTCCATCCATCCTGTTCTATTACAATCACCCACCCACTGTCCACCTAAAACCCCCACCCCACCGCTCCCTCCCTCTGCGTCTCCGTCTTTTGATTTCCTGTGAGCCAGAAGTGTAGGCAACTCAGAATCACATCGTATTAACCTCCAGCAACCAAAAGCAAGCCCCCTCACATAAATACACCGGGCCATGCTTCCCCGCCTTTACCACACCCTCCCTGCTGCTCGTCTCAGACTTCCACAACGAAGGACAGGAGTGAGGAAAGCACCTGATTGTCACACCTGGCCAACACTTACATGAACACATGGCGCTGTCAGTGGAGGCCTGATGGCTTGTGTTGTTTTCAAACTAACGTTTTTGCAAGGAAGGATATTTAACTGCTAAAAAGCTGTCACACTAGAGTTAGCCTTTGTCTAAGTCCGTACCTATAATCATTTGTCAGCAATGCATCTGTCACGGCTGTAATCCAGTAGGGAATTATGTGTGGGTTAATAGTTTCGTGTGGACCAGAGGTCAGATATGTTTACAAATGTCATTGTGTATTTATTTATTTATTTATTTTCACGTAGGCCTAATCCTCTGTCTCTGTAATCTAGTGTAAAGCCCAGCAGGCTGATGATGGTGGATGACTTAAGCCTCACAACACAGTATTCATAACCCCTACATGCATAAATATCTTTAAATCTGTTTATAGCTCCAGTAAGAGACACATGCATGTACACACACACACACACACACACATAGACGCAGACGAAGGACGCATAAAGAAGGTCATCAGCAGGCGTGCAGCACACACGCTGATTTACTTTCACTTATTCTGGAGTTAATGAAATGACAAGAAAACAAATCATGGACTCATAAATGTAATAAGTCTCACTGTCCGTTTTGGGAATTTAATCCACGCCTGCTTAATGTGACTGCCAGAGCTAAGACGTGCATAATAGAGCAAAAGAAAGAACGGCAGGGACAAAGGCAAGAGGGGAAGGAGAGAAAAAAAAGAAGCTAATGCTAAAGAAAAGAGGGAGAGAAGCCATGAAAGGGAGGCCTGGTGGCTGGCTGGATAAGTCTTGTGTAACATCAGTAAAGTGCTAGCCATGTGGGACAGTCACGACCAATGTCCCTTACAACTGGGTCAGGGCTCCGTCCCGGGGCAGCGAGGGCGTTCTCTGTACTTTGGTGCTCATTTGTGTCTTTCTGGGTGTGTGTATGTGTGTGTGTGTGTGTGTGTGTGTGTGTGTGTGTGTGTGTGTGTGTGTGTGTGTGTGTGTGTGTGTGTGTGTGTGTGTGTGTGTGTGTGTGTGTGTGTGTGTGTGTGTGTGTGTTTGTGTGTGTGTGTGTGGCTGTCTAATAATTTCCAAAAACCTACTAGAAGTTACCATCCCTGCAATTCTTGTCAAGTGTGCTTCTTTGTGGACCTCCATGCATACTGAATGAACACTTCAATGACTGCTTATCAATATTTAATGAATACTTATCAGTGAATCCCAGAGTGACTTCTACAGCAGTGATTTTTAGGGCCTTTTCAAAAAGGCATGGGAGTCAGATGTGGCCTGACATACACCGATGCCGCCGGGGCAGAAGAGGACTAGGCTGAGCTGGCAGAACAGGCCTCACGGATGAGTTCATGGTCTCGTTTGAACGTCTGGATGGGATTTTCTCCAGCGCTGGCGGAGGTGATGCAGCAGTCACCCAGAATGTGAACTAACACTCGAAGCAATCACATGGAATCTATCATGTATGTGCACGTCTGTCTATACGTATCCTCGTCTGCCGGTGTCTGCTGGGCCGGCGCATGTTCGTCTTCATGCGAGTAACATTCCCTCCATTATATCAGGCACAACATTGGAGGCCCGGAGAAATGGGTCAGCACCAGTCTCGTTGCTCCTTCTTACTGTCTCTTCTGTTCTTTGCTCATGTTATTTTATTTTCACAGCATCTCTTATTCCCAAGTGGCTCCCAGAATAAAAATGAAACACCTCTGGTTGTCTGTGGCTTTCTGGATATGGGTTAGACAAGCAAGGTTTGGCACTTTCCCTTCCTCTGTTTGAGTTTACCAATATGGTTAAAGTTAAAATGTGTAGATTTTACCATTAATCTCTAGAAATAGCCATCGAAATGTTGTTGAAAATGATTTAAATGATGCCCAGTTGTTGAAAATATGGGCAGCTTTGTAACATATAACCATAAAAATTGGGTCTAACCCTTTGAGCCCGAGCATCCCCTAATAGGGGGACAAACAAGTGTAGCAGCAAAAGGCCTAGGGCCCAATATATATATATATATATATATATATATATATATATATATATATATATATATATATTAGGGCTGGGACTTGATTAAAAAATTTAATCTAATTAATTAGAGGCTTTGTAATTAATTAATCTAAATTAATCGCATTTTAATCGTTCAGGAAAATGTGCTCTCAAAGCAAAACTTTTAGTTAAAATGATGAGACAGAGAATCAAACATTAGACATGTTTATTACTGTAAACTAAAGCTTTTAATAAAAAAAATGCATTTTAATTAATCAAATGTTGCTGTGTGATATGAAACAAAACCCAAATCAACTAAAATTTATAATTACAAATAGAAAACACCTGCAAAGGGTTCCTGAGCCTTTAAATGGTCTCTCTGTCTAGTTGAATGACTGAAATAAATTTGACTTTGCACCAGATCCTAATTTTTCCAGTTTCACTTGTTTGTATAATTGTGAGTTTTTATTAGCATTTCTACTCATAATGTAGTAAAAACACACATATAAATAATAATCCTTCAAAATGACAGTAGAACAGGCACAAATATGATCTAGGACTTAAATGTACTCACTTTTAACACCAGAGCAGGCGTGGCATATTCTGAGAATGATCAGGAACACTAACTGGTTCCAGTTGGATGACTGGAGGTTGATAAAAGATCATGGCGAGGAAATAATGATCTGACGAACAGGTGAGCGGACCTTCCTTACATGGGAAGTCCTGATGTCACGTTAAGAAGGGGATGCTGCAGACCCGCAGATTCACGCCTGCAGCAGCGAATCTGGTGTGATCTCCAGCCTGATCACAACTTCCTCGCTGCCCCTGATGCACTTAAGCATCCGCCCCTTAGCTCATGACAGCTTCAACACACCTCGCTGCTTAATGATAGTAATGCATGTGATGTTTAGACAGTGACTCGTCTCAGAAACGTATAACTCCCCGACAGAATTGTTTAGAAAATCATCAGAAAAGTTTCAGAGTGTTTCTGTTTTAACTTAAACTTCTGTTTTCAACTTTAAGACACGTTGTTACAGAGTAGTGAGAACACGGAGCGTTCTCCCAGAGGCAGCCAGGTGCCTCTCGTTTGACTACTTTCATAAACTACTGTTAGGACACAGAATTATTCTGTTTGGAGCTTTCAGCGCTGCACAGATGTTACGTAAATGTTAAAAATATAGCTTACCGCAACTTTTGTAGTTTCCGGTGCCACCGGGCAGCAGAGACAATCTCTGAAAAATGTCCGCGACACGGACTCCGTTGTTGTCTGGAAGTTTTTTTTTCCAAGTTAAGAAAAGAGTCGGTGTTGTATAAATCCTGCATCAGTCCAAGCAAGGCAACTTCTTTCTGTTTTTATTCCGTTTTAGTAGCCATGAGCACTGTGCATTGTTGTGTGCATCAGTGATATTCAGTCTACGAGGAAATCGTGCAATGACAAAGGTTCCGCCGTGCTTGAAATGCAAGCTGCGATTAATTTTTAAGCGTTAATTTTTTTAACGCTTTATTTTTTTCTAATTAATTAATCGTAATTAACGCGTTAAAGTCCCGGCCCTAATGTGTGTGTGTATATATATATATATATATATATATATATATATATATATATATATATATATATATATATAATGAGAAATATAACATTCTGATGAAAACATGTAAGGAATTGGAAAGTGGGAATTCAGTGGATCCCGGGAAAGGCAACGTTGGTAGAAAAAACAGAATGAGGAGAGAGTGGTGATGAAGGTCACACAAAGCCAGCTTGAACACGAGAGCTTCTGCTGCTTTTTAAAGGAGACCGCTGAGTCCACTGAGCTCAGGCTCAGGGGGAGAGAGTTCCAGAGTCTGGGGGCTGTTTTGCCGGAAGTTGAACAATCTGACTTAGTACTCATTCAAAAATTGCACTCCTGGGGATTTTTGACTCTAATAGCCATCCATTGGTAAGGTCTTACTCAAACACAAAAAAAACACAGCTTGCTTGCAATGATTTATGTATGTACTGCCCCGAATCGCCAAAGAAAATACACACCGTCACTTTAATTATGAGATAACAGTTTGTAAATACATATGTTCTGAATGAAGAATTACATGGTTTCTACCTGAAGTAAGCAACTTTCTATCTCTAGACGAACCTGATTTATTATGTGTACATTCCTCTGTAGCTTCTTCTGAGATACCAAGAGAGTTCTGGGTCTGCTCTGGGATCTCCTTCCTGTTGGGCATCCCCAGAAAACCTCTAGAAAGGAGACAACCATGAGACATCAAAGTCAGATGGCCATACTACCTCATCTGACCACGTTTGATGAGGAGGAGCGATGGCTGGGCTCTGAACTTGGCTACCTAACAGAGGAAGCTCATTTTAGCCAGTTGCCTCTGGGATCTTTTTCTTTTCATCGTGATCCAAATCCCATAGTCGAAGACGAGTTGAAATGTAGACAAACCAGCACCAAGATTACATTTAGGCTCATCTGCTTCTACGCTCTAATAGGTTTCAGCAATGCCCTCATTATTGCAGACAAAGCCCCAGTCCATTTGTCCAGCCCACATTCCACGCCTCTACCACTCACGGATAAGATCCTGAGATAATTAAACTTTTCAGTTTGAGACAGAGAGCTCTCCCTACCTTTAGGGAGGTTAAAACCTTTCTTGAAACAATGCAACAGGACGTTTCTCTTTCTAAACGTTGATGTTTCAGGTTCAGGGTCACGTCCATTGGAACCAGAGTTTTGTGTTTGATCACGATGGTCCAGAACACACACCTGTTGCAAACCTGTCACACACCAGCAACAGGATGTTGTAGTTCCATCAGATGGGACGGTTCCTATCCTATTTTCCGGGCCACTGAGTTGCCCTTAAAAGCTTCCCATGCCTTATACTCCCCTCCCACATACAAATACAGAGAAATGCACATTTACACACCTATGTGAAGCACACACTCACAACATAAGAGCCATTATTCTGATTTACTGGCTCAATTTAAGTGGGAATTCTGTGCAATGGGGAGGAAAACAAGAGACAACTACACCTTAACTCGCAGCTCCTGTCACCTCGTCGTACGTTCATCCCACGGTGGGAAAAACAAAAGGAATCACTTTTTCTCCCCTCGAAGCTCTTCTCCCTGTCCTTGTTTCAATTATTGCCTTAATATTTCCCACTCTTTGTAGCGGCTCCCTCTCAAGCAGAACCTTACTGTGACATTGTTTGTCATTGCAGGAATATGGCGCTGGCGCCTCTCCACGAACAAGCCAAAGACGTGGAGGAGGCGACCCTTGCAGCATGCACCAGTTCTTCTGTGCCACAGGGTGCAAGCCATTTGACAAAGAAAACACGCCACGAAACTCTGTGTGAATCCAATGCTGAAACTCCTCTGTAGGACTCTGAGATTTTTGTAAGTGACTTTGAATAAACTTTGGAGCTGGAGTTGACTTTTACAAACAGACGCTGTTGAAGGACTAGCAGAGAACCACAGAGGGAATGCTGGGAATGCAGTTTGATTCATTACTACCCAAGGCTTGAAAGACATTTTAGCGTTCAGCAATTGGCCGATATTCAGTAGGACTGTTTTGTGTCCTTTTGTGTCCTTTAAGATCCAAACAAAGAAGGAAGTTCAACATTCTTTAGGAATGAGATAGCTAACAAAGCACTTTAGAAGTGCTCTGTGTCCCAACCTTTGTTTTCATGGGCATGGTTAAGGTTTGGCAATTGTTTATGTCATAACCAGACTGTTAAGTACAGGAAACATAGGAAGGACGGTGAAGGAAGGAGAGAGGTGTCGCATGGTTGAAGGACAATCGTCTGGGAAAACAGGAGGCCAGGAATGCCGAAGAAGCGAGGGAAGTGGGTCAACAGTCTGAAGGGAGGAACGTGACAGCGGGAGAGATGGTGAGTTAGAGCGAGCCGGGAAGATGGCGGCTGAGACTGGGGACAGGTTTCTAAATTAAGACGAAGGAAAGCAGATGAAGAAGCAAAAAGAGGGAAAAGTATGAGAGACAGACAGGAAATGGGAATATCCACGGGAGGCGAAGGCTGCAGGAGCCTCATAAATGTCATTCCTTTCTGGATGATATTAATGGCAAATGTCAAAGACCGAACTTACAGGAGGTTAATGCTCCGAAATACACACAAACTCATGTATGAGCGCTGTCAAACACATGCATTTCACCCCTCAGACAATGACTTTTGAAAGGAGGTATTGAGGAAGTGGGCTTGCAGAGGAGCTGTTCATCTTAAAGACTGTAATTACACATAACTGTCAGTCTAATTAAAGCTTTTAATGAACTCTGTTAGAGCTCAGGAAGGACAAAAACCGCCACTGGAACACAAAAGCCTGTTTGTTTGCGGGTGTGATAAATGATGCGCTGTAGGAAGAATGTGCACACCAACACCAACACAATCAGACATTTTAATGAGGGCGAGAGCGGCTTTGAGGTCCCCCGGCTAATAAACATGTGTACATTTAAGCGTCTTACACAAGAAAACACACACAGAAAACTAATTATTGCTGCCACTTTCTGTGGTGATAGAGTGTTAAAGTTCTGCCCCGCTACAGAGGCGTGACCGCTCCGCTACGGAGGACCTTTGAAACAATCGGATTTGCCATTAAGGAAAACTTTATTTAAGACTGGGCCTAAATGCTCCACAGCAGAGGTTTTATCTACATAATAAATCATTAAGCCTGGCTGCTGACACTCCTGGCTGCCCTCTCCTACTGGCTGGCCTGGTAAAGGAAAATAGATTGCAGTCAAAGACCTGAAAATTGTCCCTTCTGGATGTGGAGGGAGATAAAAACAGAACAGGACCTAGCAGGGTTTTAGTCTGGGTGGGCAAATGCAGTGTTTTGGGGGAAAGGAGAGTTTGTTCCATCCATCTATTGTCTGAACCTGCTCTGTCCACGTAGGGTCGCGAGGGGGGGGGGGGTCTGGTGCCTATCTCCAGCGGTCAGTGGGTAATCAGGCGGGGTACACCCTGGACAGAGGGCCAGTCCATCGCAGGGCAGGAGAGTTTGTTCTTTTTTAAATAAACAAAAAAAAACCTATATTTAAATATTTTTTTCCATAAATAGAAGAAATAGAAAAAACTTGATTTTTTTTTCCTCTTTTGTAGCTTCGAACTTCTGTAAACATTTATGTAAACAAATATTTTTATGGAAACAACAAAAAAATATTGAGGACCAGGGCTGAACCCCAGTGGTTTGAAGCAAAAACAAAACATTAAACAGTCTCTAAAACAGTACAAATCAGTATAATTACTAGACTATATTGTGTCACGTTACTCGTCAACATCTTCAGGCTCGTAGCCAGCTGGGTGTTGAATAAATCCCTGATATATCACGTTCACTCAGAGGGTTTGCTTGTGAGTTTTTAAACCCAAACACATTGGGACCGTGGCTGCTGATTAGAACTTGCTCATCTGGGTGGAAAGGGATATTACGATCAATCCAGGTTCTTCCGAAGATCAAGTTGTCAGTAACAGTGCATGTGTAGGTTAAAAATAACAGGTACCTACTGTTAGTGGTCAGCTGTCTGCAGTAGATGTTCTTTTATAGAACAGGATCACATTTATTATTCAATTTATAGCTATGAATCATCTAAAATGGTTAAAGAACAAACATTACACTAGCACTCATCTTCTAGACCGTTGATTCCTTGGTGCAGCTGTGATGAGCTGGTGTCTAACTCCATCAGTCATCCTGGACACATCTCCAGTCCATCACAGACACACAGACAAACAACCAGTCACACACTCTGTTTGCAGTTAACCTAACATGCATGTTTTTAGTCTGTGGGAGGAAACCTGTATACAGTCTCACCAGATTGTGGCTTTTCATAGACATTGATTTTTTTATTAACTGAATTTTTATTCTGTGAATTTATGTATTGGAAGTTTTTTTTTAACTTACCACCAGCAAACATTTAATTCCTACAATTTAAAAACAAAATTCTATGTCCACAAAAGTCACAATCTTGCAAAAGTCCACACATGCATGAGAACATGCTAACTCCATGCAGAAAAGCTGCAATTAGGATTTGAACTTGCAACCTTCTTACCTAACAACCATGCAACCCATAGGCATTACACAGGTTTTTTTTATCCCTGCATTAAATCAGTGTGGCAGAAAATGGGTTTTGCAATGGTAAAGCTTAGCTAATGCTACATAAATGCTTGAGCTAATTGACCCATTTATGAGCTAAGTTGAGCTTTTCCTGTGAAGAACGGTAACATACTTTTTAAAATTCACATAAAAAAATAAATGCATTAATTTAATTCACATGAACGGTGCAGCAATCTTTTAAAAGTGTACTCATTTTTAGTTGCAAAGAAAGCTGCGTAAGTTGTTAGAGTGGAGGAAAATCCATTTATAAAACATGACTGGTTTTTGGAGCCTTTCAGACCATAATTAGACGGTAACGGTGGAGACATGACGAGAAACGGGGTTAGATGAGGATAACGTGGCCGGCCCTTTGCCAGAACCCGCTTCTGTGATTTATGATTAATGTAATAATCTTTTGGCCACCAGGTGACATCTGTGTATGGCTACTTTTCTACTGCAGATCTCCTGCTTGAAAACAGTGTTGCTGCAAAAGTAGCTTGCTTTGTTTTTTCTTCATAAAAAACACATTTGGATGAGAATTCTTGTGCACTTATTAAGATTGTGTTTGTGTCTATTTTAAAGCAAGTCGTGAGTAAAGAACTGCTTGGGACCAAGAAACAGTCTCTTCCTCCCTCGAGCTTTCTCCACTCGCTGCACACCGTCCTGTCAACCAGCTGTTATGTCACACACACACACACACACACACACACACACACTCAAACAAACACAGATGCACTTTCAACCTGGCTTCATTTCTGTGTTTGAAATGTACCAGCAGAGATTGAGCTACAGCACCATCCAGACGAGCATGGAGGTCCCCTTAATGGATCGACACAGATTCAACACAATGCACCACTGTGTGTGTGTGTGTGTGTGTGTTTGTGTGTTGACCTTAAATGTCCTTGAACCAGGGTAGAAAACAGTGTGTGTTGTCCTTTGTAATGTAATCTATGTTATGAAATGTTTTACTAATCTTTACCAGTCCGGCTTCTCTTTCTCGCCCCTGTTCACCTCCACCTCCCCTTGCTATTATTCTGCTTTCCAAAAGAGGAAAGCAGCAGAAACACACACACACACACGCACACACACACACACACACACACACACACACAAAGTACAAAACATAGGAGGCAGCCAGCCGAAATAATACATCTTGACATCTGTGCCTGCACACTGCTGGAGGGAGAGAACGGGGAGGGAGTAAGTAGAAAGAAGAGAGGAGGAATATGAAGGGGAGGATGATGGACAGCAGAAAGCACGGGGCAATTATATACTGTGTGTGCATGTGTTGTGTAAATGTATGTGGAAGTGTGGGGGGAAAGAGTTTGATGGTGTTTGTTTAGCTCCTCTGTGATTAAAACTGTGTGTTTAGCTGTATTGCAATCTGCGTGCGTGCATGTGTGTGTGTGTGTGTGTGCGTGCGTGCGTGAGTGTGCGTGTGTGCGTGAGTGTGTGTGGGTGTTTCTGCATGCGTGTTTGCAGATTTATCATGCAGACATGTCAGTGTGTTTGCATGCTGTTTATGTCAGCCTACCTTTAGTTGAAACGTGTTTACAGTTGTGCCTTTAATCATATTTGCACCTCTTAAGTATGTCTGGAGGTAACTGCATGGGAGTGCATCTGTGCTGCAGTCTGTGTGCGTCTCCTTCCTTGGTGTGTGTTTTACACTTTAATCTCCTGCTCCCGTTTGCTTAAGTGAAATCATCCACTCATGTCTGGTTAATGCAGGACTGGAAAAACCTGCGCTTATTAGTACAAAGTTTCTCTTGGAGGTTTGTTTGCATTCCCGGCTGTTTGATGTAGAGTTTATTTCGCCTGACTGCTGAAGGATAACTGTCTCTTTGTGTCACCTCGGTTGTCAAGTTCAAACTTCAATCTGCACGATAAGATCGTTCTCACGCCGAGAAAATAAGTCAGCTTGCTGAGGTGGATGAAAACGAGTGACTAAAAAAACTTGTGAAGCATGTGTAACAAATACAAAATGGCAGATTATTATACAACATGAGTGTGACCCATAAACTCAAAAGGTCACAGGGCAGATCCATTGTTCTCTAAAAGTGCCCTTGAGGGAAATACAACAGTTCACTCACTACAAAGGCAGAAAAATATGTCCACTAAACTTCTGATAAGATATCATTTCTGATTATCAGCTCAGGTTTTGGAAAGAAAAGATTTGATTTTGTTTTTAATGGTTCCAATTGTTGGAACAAGATTTTTGTGGAAAAATCTAGATTGTAGTAGATTATTCTCTGAATGTTATATTTGACCAGCTAAAAGCTAGTAGGCTAAAGGTTAGTACAAGATAGCTAATCCCAGCCATTCTGCGCTACCAATTACTAGTCTAAGCTAACAGCTAGACAGAGCTATCAACTAGCCTAAGCTAAAAATTAGCCTGAGCTACCAACTAGCCTATACAGCCAGTCTGAGCTACCAACTAGCCTAAAGTAACAGCTAGCCTGAGCTACCAATTAGCCTAAGCTAACAGCTAGCCTGAACTGCCAGCTAGCCAAAGCTACAGCTAGCCTGAGCTACCAACTAGCCTAAGCTAACAGCTAGTTTGAGGGAACAGGTGGAGGGCGTGAGTGAAAACAACGCTAATATCTCTAATTTGTGCTAACATCCTTTTATAACCCATTACAGCTTTAATTCACGGTTATTCTGACAGAAACATTGTGACATTCCTGACAGAGGTATTAAAGGCTGCACCAAAAGGGTCACAGTCAGTTGATGCTGTTGGCAAATATAGACTACAGAAGAAAAATATATTTTTTAAATGTGTAATATGAAATTGACAGCAATGTAAATATTAAAAACAATGTTGTTCACATTAATCCATTAGCTAGTCAATCCAAGCACAATTAAATTTAGCTAGCTGTGGCAGATGTGGGAGATCCCAGAAGACATCAATCAGAAAATGAAAAAGTGAAAATGATGGTGTTGAAATCATTTTATATTGTTTGCAGCTGGCCATGCTTGGATTAGCTGTTAGCTCATCAAGCCAGTCAAAACTAATCTCTGTTTCTCTATACTGAGGATGTTCAAAGAGCTACCTACAACAAGACAAAAACTGTGCTGAACTTATCTTTATGTTCTAATATTCAAACTCTTTGAAGGTTTTATTCATCTTTGTGATTTTATCTCTCAGTCCATGCTTGCAAAATCTGCCGGCTGAAAACTGTCGAGTAGCAAACCGAATAGACATGTGCCTCTGCAGTACTTCCTCGTTTTTCTTTGTACTACTTTTGACTTTGAGCAGAGGACCAAAAGCGAGTGAGTTGTGCAGCAAGGGTGCTGCCAACAGGGTGACAGACACACAGAATGATGGGAGCGGTGGAGGACAGGAAACAGAGTCTCCCACCTGAGTGAAACTTTTAACAGGGTCAAGTGTGCAGATCTAGTGCAAAAACAGCAAGGGCCAATTCATATTTTAAAAGTGCCATTCACACTCAACACTGACAGCAGAAATGTGAAGACTGAGCTCTTGTTGGATCACAAGCCCACTAGTCATACCTCCCAGGACCTCCAGCTCTTTTAAACGGCCTGCTTTTTTAAAAAATAAGTAAAAAAAATAAATAAATACGGGACGGCTTTCAGAAACGTGCCAGAAAGTGGCAGATGGCTGATATCTCCACTCGCAAACTGACTAAATCTCACTAAACAAGATGTGCTTAGGCGGTGAAAAGATTGAAATGAGTGAGATGTACTCTTTAGACTCACAGAACAACAAAGTGCTGCTCAGCGTCAGTGTTTTCACTTGGCTAAAAAAGTCATTTCCAAAGGAATTCTCAGTGACAAAAAAAGGAATGAAAAATCCCAGAAAATAGACAGAATCGTGTTTCCGTCTCACGTAACACCAACCCCTAAATAAACTCTGACTCACTCATCACCCGGTGCCATGTTTGTGAGTTGGGCGACCTTTTCCTTAAGCGAAACTTCTTCGATTACTTATTAGTAATCTCTTTAAATCGGCTTGCTCCAAGTGCTGTAAATCTGTCCCTAATCTCCGATTCATCACACGTTTCCTAATCACACGCCAGAAATAACAAACCTGGAATCACTTAGTCTCTTCTTTCTTTGCAAAAAGAGCTGAGCCAAACGCAATCAAAGGGTTTATGACACTGGTATGAATGAACCAAGACTCACTAACTACCCTGTTTGTCTGTGCAGGATAAACTAAGAACCCAGTTTTAATTAAAACGTCTGGCGGTTTAAAACGGAGCTGCTATAATGTAAAAGCGCCTTCCTGCCAAGGTCAGGGTTGTAAAAACATGCTTCTTTCGTTAAATCTTCAAAAGGACAAACCTGGATAAAAAGAAACTGAAGTCAAAATAAAAGGTTGAAGCGAAAGAAGGAAGAGAGGGAGCATTCTGCCGTGCTGCTGGCGTCCAGAGGCGGTGACTGGGGCAGAACTGTTGCTACAGGATGAGGTAAGGAGCCATTTGTCACAACAGGGCCTTCTTCTTCCTGCAGCAAGAGAGCAGGCCAGCCGGCCTGGAGGTACCCATGAATTAGTTCACTGTTTTCACTCATTATACCAAACTGACTGCCTCACTTTTCTCTGTCTTTATTTACAACCTTTTCTTCATCTTCGACTTCTCTGGCACTACACACACACACACACACACACAAATGGAGAGAGCCAACAAAGACCCAGCTCATAATGAGGGCATAGCGGTGTCTTGAGTGTGTGTTATTCTTTGTGTGGTTGGTGTGTGTGAGCAGAGAGGGAAGGATTATGGCAGCTCCAAGGCTGTGAATAGGGGCCAGGCAGGGCTTTGGCCCTGGCTGAATTAATTACTCTAATTAGCTTCTTAATTGCATATATTAAGCCAGTGGTTAGCAGGGCTGGAGCCGTCATTAGGGTCTGGATCTAAAGCTGGAGCCGGGGGTGGGTGCAGGCGGACAAAAGACCATTACACACCAACTCCAACACGCATGCACACCAAGAGAAAGCCGGTTTCGCCTCCCTCCCCACCCACTTGAGATGATTTTGAAGTGCATAAACGAGACCAAAAGCGTCCCCTCAACGACGAGGGCATTCAATTATCCAAACCTCCTCCCTCATCAATAAATAATCAGGGCATACTGCAGCAGCAGATGTGTGGTACCAATATGGACGATAAGCCCCCGTCCACAGGGACCAGAGAGGATTAATATTAGAACTACAGGGACTACTTGAAGTGGTCTCCATCTGAAACCCGGCACCGTATCACTCAGTCAAAGCTCGGCCCTGCCAAGCCCTACTGCTTTTCTGTGACCGACATGAACCACGACAACACTAGTCATACGGCCCGCTCCAGTTTCCGGTTGGCTGGCACGTTAATCTAAAGCTTTCTATATGCTGGTGTGGTTTGTCTCCCAGGACATGCTAATCTTAGCTAAATGTTCTCAAGAATCAGAAAAGAAGACCATTTGCATTTGACTTGAAACATTAAAGCCAATCTTGAGTTTCCAGAATGTCTCAAAACTTTAGCAAAGTTTCTCAAATTCCTCCTATGAGCTGAAGGCTCTCCTAATTTTCAAGGATGTTCAAAACAAATTTAAAAAATGAACTATTTCCTTTCAAAATGATCGCAGATTTTATAACTTCAGGAATGGTTGGTGACCAAAGTGCTAATCGTTAGCACCAATTCAGAGATACCTTTCACGTGCCTTCTTACGTCTCCAACTGGTTGCCGGTAGTCGCTGCCCAGTGAGATACTGGGAGGATCTCTCTAAACAAGCGTCTGTTTCTTTTCTCTTCCTTTTGTTGGCCATCAAAGGAACACTAAAGAAGCTACACGGTGAGAAAACGGATAGAATGATTTAGGCTCTGGCGTTGGGGGGGGGTGCAAAACTGTAGAAAAGGCCTGTTTTATTTCTGAAATGCACGCAAAGTATCTCACAACAATGGCGATTAGTCGAGAACAAGCAAACAGCGAGTCCGCTAATGAATCTCCCTTCAATAAACAAGTAGAGCACACGTGCACGCACACACACAGCGTGCACGAGCGAAGAGTGATAATGATGTTCTTTGTGGAGTTTTTTGGGGTAATTAGGGCTGCCTAAATGGTGAGTAAAAAGGATTTGCAGCTGATTGTTTGTCCTTGTGTTTTTGAGCCGCGGGCCCTCTTGCTCCGCTGAGTGTCAACACAGTCTCCTTCTACTGTTGAACAAAAAAATAAATAAATAAATCCCTTTCCCTTCATCCCGTCCAAGAGCCGAACCTTCCCCCGCTCCACTCAATTCTTCCCGCTCTTCTTTATTTTCCAGCATGCCCAAATTATTCAAGCTTGTCAGTTTCCCCTACAATTTACACTCTCTCACGCTGTTCCTCCTCTTGCCGGTGCTCTTCCTCTCCATCTTCTACTGCTGAACAGCTGCTGGGTCCAATTGTGGAGCAAGAACACCATAATCTGCCTCACACATGCCAAGGATCACGCCTGCTACTGACAAAAAAAGCTACACTCAAGAACCCCACTTGTCTTCTTAAAGGAACGGCTCTGAATTTAGGGAAACATGCCAGATTCCTGTTTGTGTGTGAAGTGAATTGTGCTAAATTTACATAGAACAGCTATGTTGGCTTGAGATGCCACACAAATGGTGACCAATCGGTCACCTACTTCTGCTGTCGAAAGGTAGAGCCATAAAATGTCATGTACAGGAGCTGCCAAGCATCAAATAACCAATCACAGCTAAATGTGTGTGAAAATAAATATTTACCGAGAAGTAGCAAGGCACAACCTATGTGAAAAGTCAACACCTGAGGAAAATGATCCGATATGTAATTTTCATTCAGGAAAAAGCCCTATTACTTTATATGGAGTGGGCGTGGCTTAAAGCCTATACTGCAACCAGCCACTAGGGGGTGGTTGTTGGGTTTTAGCTTCATCACAGGTTTCAGCTACATTTCATTTCATTTATTTATAAAGCCCCTTCTGCGACCAATGCAGATGCCCAAGGTGCTGAACACAACACAATAAAAACATAAAACCATCAGAATAAAATATAACAATTGTAAAACCAGCATAAAATCAATTAAAAGAGGAGAGTAAAAGCAAAAAATAAAATCCAGAAAAAGATTAAGAGGCCGGGGCATCGAAACCGGGTAAAATTTGCTAATCCTGAAAAGCCTAGACAAAAAAATGGGTCTTAAGGCGAGTCTTAAAAAAAACCCAATGAGGGTGACTGACGCACCACCAAAGGCAACTGGTTCCAAAGTGCAGGTGCCAACACAGAGAATGCACGGTCCCCCCGTGACCTGCACTTAGGTAATGTAAAGGTAATATGTATGCTGAAGGTACAGTTTTTAAAATATTGAGTTTCTACACTTAGTTATTTATCTTTTCTATTTTAAAATGTTAAAAATATATAAAACGTATTTAATAAACCACCAAATAGTTCCCGAGTGCAGCCACTGCTGCAGCTCACAGCTCTCCATGGGGATGAGTCAAATACGGATATGTAACTTCACCAGTGTGTGATGACGACTATTATGGGACTTGACTTAATTGATGAGAAGAATCCATCAAATCTGACCTGAAAAGTACAAGTGAGCAAAATACTATGAATTTACTATCCATTCTACATATAATACAATTATAGTACTATGCTGTATTGTATGAATGTTCTTCTTTAACAGGATTGTTCGCAGAATAAATGAGCTACCTTGGATTTTCTTCCTTTCTTTGTCGGTTAGTTTAATTCTATTCTGTTTTCATCGATCTTTCATCCGTTGAACTTTTCTTTATTTGATTAGAAATAAGTTAGATTTTGTTTTTGATGGAAAGAAAATAGTTTAGCAGAGGTGTCCTTGAGATCCCCTAACCAGCATTATTTGTAGCTCTGCTGATTTAGTGGCTGAATCACCTGTTCAACAGGCTCTGCCGAAGCCTGTTAATCACCACTGATTCATATCAGGTGTGGTGAAACAGGGAAACTTCTGAAACACGCTGGATCTCAAGGACCAGGCACACCTGGGCTCGTACGTTAAGAAGCATGCACTTGATCTTCTTTGGCTTCTGGAAGACGTTTTGCTTCTCGTCCGAGGAGCTTTGTCAGTTCTGACTGGAATATGGGAGAGTCAAGCTTGTGAACAGTTGCTGTCTATTGTTGCTTAACGAGCTGAAACTACCTATGAATACCCCTCCTCCCAACCCCAGAGGAGTCGTTTCAGTCGTTAGGCTCTATTGTGTGGGAATTTTTGTACTGATTAGGCACACGAAACTTTGTTTGAAAGTATCTTCAGGCTCAGTTTTTTTAATCTAAATAATTTAACCATTTTCTATTTTTTAAGTTCCAGGCTAGTTTTCCATGTTTTCTGTCTCTGCTAGGCTAAGCCAACAAGCTTCAAGGCGAGTTGTTCTTCCTCCTCACAAAAAAAAAAAGTATATTCCCCAAAACGGTGAACAGATGGGTCACCAAGAAAAAGTTTCATCATTAGGTTCATCAGTGTGTGAAAGCAAACACACACATTATGTCTGCGTGCCTGTGTGTTGGGTCCAAACATCTGTGTGTGTGAACATGCTCATTATGTTGATCAGGGGTCATGTTGGTGTGAACCTGAGCACTAAATCAAGGCTATATTAGCGGGGTAATACGTTCTGCTGATGGCAGAGGTCAGCCACAAGGTGCGTTTGTTTTAAACACCTCCTGCGCCTGATTACCGAGACTCACAATGACGACTTTGTTTGTTGAGCTGCAACACGGAGCGAGGGGAAGTTTGTGCATCGGTGTGCGTGCGCACGTAAATTTGCGCGCGACCTACAGACAGTGCAGGAAGGTTAAACGAATCATACACTGTGAACCCGGCCCAATCCAATTAGAGAGGTATTCTTCTTGTCTGACCTTTAGCAGGAGAGCCGTATTCACACTCAGTCATGCAATCAACCCCAACCCCACCATCACACACACACACAAACAAAAAAATGTCCACACAAAAACATGACAGTCACGCAAGCTGCACACAAACAGCCACACACACAACAACACACACCAAATCTTACAGACAGTAGCGGCGCTCTGATTGCTGACCTAAATCGGCCAGGCGATCTGTCACTTTCTCTTACTCACACTCTGCACAGATCTTTTTTTCATCTTTTTCCGCCCCTTTCTTTTCTCTCTCTCCCTCCTGCTTTTTTCTTGCACAAACATCCCTCGCTCTCTCCCTGTGTCACGTCACATCAGCTCATACCAGTCCCTCTCCTCTATTATCTTTACCATGAGAGCTTTGGCCTTGCTTGTCCCACCAATATGTAGAGATATGCATACGTCCGTACGCTGTGAGTGTACCCAATGCGTCCTCACATTCCCATGCATATAATGAAGACGCACGCAGAGAATCTCAGGCGTTATTATTTAACACTTGAGTTGTCTACTATTATTTTGAATGAAGTCATCTCTTCCACCGTCCTTTTTCTCTTATCCACCGAGAGCTACTGATAAACCTTATCTCTGGGGGGTGGAAATTAGCCAGACCCTTTGCGCTATAACCCATTTTCCACTTTATTTGAGGCTATTTTCACAGATGAGAGTCTAATGGAGGCGGTTTGCCCCAAGACTTCGATGTGTTTGGTGGAGTGTGAAAAATGTGTTGCGGGCTAGAAAAGCAGTCCAGGTCTACCTCAAAGATGGTTGTTAGGGACTGGCCAGAAGCAACGTCCAGACGTATCCCTCGGGGGTCACAAATATAAACACGCTTCAAGTTGAAAAATGTATCCCAGTTTAGCACAATTACACTCAGGGTGGTATGAATCAGACACGTCTTTTATAGGAGACCCTGACGCCAGATCCAAGCGTTTTCAAGGTGACTTCTCAAGATTTTTTAGCTAATTAAACAGAGCAATCATATTCAAAATGTTGATTTTACTTCATTTTTATGTGAAATTAGGACTTTTTTGGGGGACTAAAACAACAAATGTTCAGATTTTATTCTATAATTATTGTCTTTATCCAAAACACTGAAGTTTTGAGTTGTCCAGTGGCAGAAAAGTGAGCAGCATAGCAGCACACCTCTGTGGAGGCAGGCTGTTGGATTCTGCACCTATTTTAAGGAAATGCACACGAATCGAAAATACAAATGCAATACAGCTACAGGAGCAGACTCCGAGGGGAGGGAAACTTGCTGAGTCGCCTTCATGAAAGGCAAAACAGTTGGAATCTATTATTTTTATCTAAAAGGCACACAATTAAATTAGATAGCAGTTACTTTTAAAACAAGGGAGCTGTGTGATCTATCATACTGGTGGAATGTGTGAGTGTTGTGAAAGTTTACTTTTACTCTCTTTTCATTTAAAGATCTTTAGCGAAGGCAGCCGATGGGTCAGAATGGAATCAGAACCAGAACCTTTTTGCATCATATCACGTAATATAAGAATAAAATGTGTCATGTTGATCTGTACCTACACGGTCTTGTACACAGCAGCCATTCCTCTAAGTATTGCCACCTATTATTTTATCATGATTATATTCTTACTTCCTTTATTTTCTTATCTCTCGTGTTTTTGCACCAAGCAGCAATTTCCCAGTGTTGTGATTCTCGCTCATATGGCAATAAAACCCGTCTGATTCTGATTCTGAACTATTTCCATTGCGGTGTATCATCATACCATGTGATGTATCATATTGTATCAAATATAATTTTGTATAGTTTATCATTTGTATTACGTATCACATGTATCATATTGTATCATTTCTGACCATGTGTATATGTATTACATCACATCATGTTATGACAAAAATACATAAAATATCATTGTTGGAACTAGTGTGGTGTAATTTATCTTAAACACAAGTTATTTTAGTCAGCCTGAATTTATCCCTTTAACAGAGTCTTAGGCAAGCTGATTATTTTATGGGTTATGGTTGTCTAGTGGTTAAGGTTCCTACTTGCCATGTGCTGACGTGGGTTTGACCCCCGGTGGTGTTTGCAGTAATTTATTTAGCCAGCTGCGGTAGATTCCATGTATTTGTGTGTCTCTAAAGATCTTTGAATTTGGCCATTTCCAAGCAGCATTTTGGTTGGTTTACGCTACTCACCACACATGGACTCACACTGGCTAAGCAAAGAAAGTTAAAAAAAAGTCAACATTTTCAACAGTTTACCAGTAAAGGACTGAAAACATCATACTGGCAAGTGCAGCTTGTGAATCTGCGCTAAACTGCACACCAGCCCAGTCCAGCACATCTACCACTAGACTCCCAAGTCTGTTACACCACAAGGTCTAAGCCACATATCCTTCACCAGGGGAGATGAGACCAGAGGTTAGCTTACAGGAGAGGAGCAGGGCCTGATGTCAGGAGCAGGAAGATAGAGGGACGTACAACTTATACTGTGGCGTTGCAGAGCCAATGCTCAGGGGGCCGCAAAGACCTATGGGTAAGGGGTTTTAAGTGTTACCCCCAAATTCCACTACCTCCGCTCCGCTCTGACACGAACGCCGGAGCAAAATCGGTTCCGTTGTAGTCAATCAGAGCAATTCCACTACTGCGGCTGTGCTGCGGCCGTGCTCCGGCAGTGCGGCGCCGTGCGCCGCCCTCTGTTCCGGCGTCCGGCAAAAATAGAATCGATCCTATTTTTGCCGGACGCCGGAGCACCTCCGCAGTAAATGGACAGAAATCACAACCGCCCAACAGGAAAAGGAGCAAGCACAACTTCCGTTTTTCACAATAAATCGATAAACAAAAGGCGTTTTTTGTTTCAAATGCACAGGTTTAACAACTTTTAACAACTATCAATGGCGGCTGAAGTTTAAATGCACAAAAGTAAGCCATAAATACAGTTTCTACTATCAAAGTAGTCACACTTTGTTGATCCAAACACTGCTGATCTCTCAACACAAACGATGGGCAGATTAAACAGCTCATGCCGATGCTTCTCCCACACAACGGGTGTTTGGATCTAACTTCCGCATTTATTGCTCGGACTGTATCGCAAGATCTCAAAAATCCCGCACATGCTTGTTTGCCCACCTCAGGTCTCCGCACCGGAGCGGAGCCGTTGTAGAGCGGGTACCAGTAAAAACTGAGTTCGGAAGCGAGCGGCTGCGGAAGGCGGGGGCGGACCGGACCGGAGCGGAGGTAGTGGAATTTGGGGGTAAGTTGCATAGTTCTCCAGTGTTATCTTATGGTTTGACATTATATATTTGTGCTTCAATAAATACCTGTTCTTTAGTTACCCTTCAAGTTCTGTTGGTGTCGATATTTGGTGGTATTTGTTCGTCACCATGAAAGAGAAGGGGGTGCATGAGAATGACCTTCCTGACATCAGATTGTTGACTCCAAGTATGTGATTGCGAGAGTTGGTAATAAACTGCTCCTCGTTGTCTAGCCGTGTTTGACACTTGAGGTGTGCGACAAAGCTTTCTCTCTAGTGACTCATTT